>NW_017097935.1:0-14326 GCF_001412225.1 Nicrophorus vespilloides
GTTAAGCAAGATGCAATGATGATAGTACTTGAATTGGTGAGTATTTGATTAGCGTTTGGTAACTTGAACCTAATAGTGAATGGCTCTTTAATAGATAGGTTAGGATAATATACACGACTGAAGATTTTTATATCTGTTTTATATTTAAGTGATGTATACTCAATGTATTTTCTTTTAAGTATTATTAAACTTGTATATAGAGAAACTTTAATAATAAGTCCAGCAAATGAAAGATATAAAATGCATTTCTTTAGTACTTTTCACTAACATTTCCAGAGTTATTTACAAAAAAAAAATTATATACATTAAAAGAATAACAAGTTTTACACAAAACAAGAAATAATTAACTTAAATATAATAAATATGAATCATAATTTGTATAATATAGAAGACTTAATTCTTTAAATAAATTATTTAACTTCCAAAAAGTGGAGACGAGAAAAGTTTTATTTAGTAACTTTACGAACACATCAACTATTTAATTTAGTTAATATGAGATTTAAAGGCTAATTTACGATCTTTTCAATGAAGCTTCTTCAATACTTGTGAAATTTACAGTTTTCTTGTAATAAATTATCAAATTTGAAAATGCGTATTTTAACGTTTGATATAATTCATAGATAATCAAGCATGGAAATTAGTTAATATAATATGAACATTAAGAAGAAAACTGTGGTCTTTTCAATGAGCCTATTATCAGATTTGTAGCATTTTTTGATTAGATGTTATAAGCTTTTAAAAAAAAATTAAGTATTTTTAATAATAATTATTTTATATAAAGATTAGAAAACTGTAAAACTATATATTTTAGGACAGAATATTCTATGTGAATTTACGATGTAATTGCTGTTACTTAATGTTAAAATGCTATTATTCAATTTACAAAAGTTAAGCAAGATACAATGATGATAGTACTTGAATTGGTGAGTATTTAATTAGCGTTTGGTAACTCGAAACTAATAGTGAATGGCTCTTTAATGGATAGGTTAGGATAATATACAGGACCGAAGGAGTCGGTCAAGTGGTCAATTAAAGGGGAAATAATTTACTTATAAATTGAGGCAACCCAATTACAATTTTCGACTTTACATAATACAAAAATTAATAATAAAAAAAAAATAGACGAGCACACGGAAATAGTGACTTAATTTACTAAGTTACTAAAGTTTTATTTAGTAACTTTACAAACACATCAACTAATTAATTTAGTTAATATGAGAATTAAATGCTAATTTACGATCTTTTTAATGACGCTTTTTCAATACTTGTGAAATTTACAGTTTTCTTGTAATAAATTATCAAATTTTAAAATGCGTATTTTAACGTTTCATATAATTAATAGATTAGTTAATATAATATGAACATTAAGAAGAAAACTGTGGTCTTTTCAATGAGCCTATTATCAGATTTGTAGCATTTTCCGATTAGGTATTATAAGATTTAAAAACAAAAATTAAGTATTTTTAATAATAATTATTTTACATAAAGATTAGAAAACTGTAAAACTATATATTTTAGGACAGAATATTCTATGTGAATTTACGTTGTAATTGTTATTACTTAATGTCAAAGTGCTATTATTCAATTTACAAAAGTTAAGCAAGATGCAATAATGATAGTACTTGAATTGGTGAGTATTTGATTAGCGTTTGGTAACTCGAAACTAATAGTGAATGGCTCTTTAATGGATAGGTTAGGATAATATACACGACTGAAGGAGTCGGTCAAGTGGTCAATTAGAAGGGGAAATAATTTACCTATAAATTGAGGCAACCCAATTACAATTTTCGACTTTACATAACACAAAAATTAATAATAAAAAAAAATAGACGAGCGCACGGAAATAGTGACTTAATTTACATCTTTTTTTTTTGATAAAGTCTTATCCTCATTTTTCCAAAGCTTTTATACGCATTTTTTCCGTGATGTACATAATCCTCTCGGTCTCTCCCCGCGCCTAAGAACGTGTAATGCGTTATTAAAACGGAAGGACGAATATTTTTTTTTCCACCCTCAACAGCTGCGCGCTTAAATGCGGACACCTTCTGAATGCGAAATGTCCTTCTTCCACCATCCACCCACGCGTACAAACCTCCAAAAACAACAAAAAACAAAGAGTGAATAATCCCATCAAGAAAACTTAATTCCGAGCGCAATCGCTGGTGGCTGACCTTTCACAAAAAAAAACAAAACAATACTACAATTAGTAATTTCTGGAGCGTAAACTTCAACTCTTATTGTTTTCCTTTTCTCTTCGCTCATTTTCCGTTTGAAATTATTGTTATTCACAGTTCAAAGATTCAGAAAATCATAAACAAGTATGTTTTTTTCTTGGCGTTTTGTTTATTTCGTAATTCGATGTTGTTTTTAATTTGTGTGTTTTTTCTTTTGCATTCGTGCTGGGTTTAATTCTTACGCCACTGGAAAAATGATGAACTGCGTTTGAGGTTTTTGCTGCAAAGCTTTGAATCATTACGTTTTTCTCTTCGAGTTGTGAGATATAAACGTTGTAAACAGAATCCTTTAGGTACAAAGGAATTCCTCGACGGTTTCGTAATAACAAAAATCGTCCTTCGAACTCTCGGAAAATACGTAAATTCGTTTTTGCACCCTCGTCTCGCTGCCCACTAAAAACCACCTGTCATGAAACGCCGAAACGGCTTACTTCCAACGTCCACTCTTCGCACGAAAAAATAAAATATTTTTGCTCCTTATCCTCAATATCAATACTTCTTTTTTTTTGACATGTGACGCTCTTTTTGCGGATATAATCGTATAATATATATTTATGGTGTGCACTTAATAACGCTTCCGATTTCAATGATTCGCATCGGATTAAAAGTAATAGTAAAAGTAAAAATAGGGAAATTTTGAAACAGTTTTCCCCATATAAACTAATATAATATACGATAATTATGGCTTCCATTTTGGAGTCATTTTTCTTACAATTAATTTTGCGAGTGAGGTTCCACTGTACATGATCTTCCTATTATTATCTTAATATAAATTTCTTCTACATAGACTCAATGATGAAAATAAGACGACGTCATGAACATTTGCATTGCTTTAAATTTAGAAAAATGAGTGCAAATATCAATGAATTTTGTTGCTCTAATATTTAAAATATTTATTATTATTCTTGTTGATCAAAAATTGTTATAATAAAAATGAATTATTGAAAACGAAAAATTGAATGATTTATTATTTCCGATTTTTTTCTTATATTAATTAACAGAATAAAATATAATTATAGAAAGTTTATTTAATAATATTTTTAGATATTTGAATAAAATACGTTTGTATATTTTTTTTGGAATTATTATAAAATATATATTAAAGGGAATACAACAGATGTGCAATAAAATATTTTTGCTCCTTATCCTCAATATCAATACTTCTTTTTTTTTTTGACATGTGACGCTCTTTTTGCGGATATAATCGTATAATATATATTTATGGTGTGCACTTAATAACGCTTCCGATTTCAATGATTCGCATCGGATTTCCGTTTGGATTTTGGATCAGAAAGTAGAATAAACGAAATGAAATTGGATAATGCATAAATTTGGAATAACTCACCGGTTTATTTTTTGTTTGTTTTGTTTATATTTTTTGACCATCCGTTGCAAAAATATATACACCGAAACATCAACAATGAAATTTTAGGTGTTTCCACTTTTTTTTTTGTTGCATCATTTCGACCTATTTTTGCTGACAGATACAACATGATGCCTTTTATGTAATTTCGCGTTAATGCGTTTCGTTACAAAGTTTGCTGCATTTTGGGAAAACATTTCATTTTATTTTACGTTAAAAAAATTGTATATGTAAATATAAAACAATAAACAAAAACAAATAATAATATTTTGCAAGCAAGTTCATAAAATTTATTAAAAATAAATTCATGTTCAAATATTCTAAAATTAACTACTATTAATGGGTCAAAATTTTTACATTCCACACAGATTAATTCCTATTATTTTATTAATTTAACATCATTTAAGACTGATTTTATTGCTCAAAACAGTTTAATTAAATTACAAGAGAAAGCTAATAATAACAAATATCAGATCTTTAGTAATTATGAGTTAAATTTTATTTTGATTAGTTTATGAGATATTTAAATTAGTAAAAATTTAATATTCTACGATTTTTCATTAATAATTTGCGTTAAAAATTGCAATTTTGTTATATTAATTGTCTTTTACTAAAATTTTACTAAGATCAAAGATAGATATTTGTAAATTAACAAAATTGATGTAAACAAAAAAGAGTAGTATGTGAGATTTTTTTGTTAAGATTTTGTGGTAGGTTTTGACAGCTGTTTCGCTTGATTCGAAATGGGAAATTGCAATTGGTCTGGCCAATATCGGAACGTGTCGGAAAGCTGTTTGATATGCGTTTCGCTTTGATTAAGTTAATTCACCGAATACCACATTAATGTTTGTATGTAGAGAGAGAACGAGAGAGAGAGGGAGTCTGCGTTGCACTGTCGGAGGCAGTGGCAGTGGTTCTGCACTTTGAGAATCGCGCAAATATATTTAAACTAAATTATTCCACTTGAAACGGCAAATATAAAATACAGTGGAACCTTGCTTAACGAGTTTAATTCGTTCCAAAATTTCCGGATTTTTACTCGTATAGTGAAACATATTCAAAAGTGTACACAAGTTTTAAAGTTCTCATCGTCACTCGATGAGTGAGTCATTTTTCTTACAATTCATTTTGCTCGTTAAACGAGGTTCCACTGTACATGATTTTCCTATTATTAACTTAATATAAATTTCTTCTAGATAGACTCAATGATGAAAATAAGACGACGTCATTAACATTTGCATTGCTTTAAATTTAGAAAAATGAGAATCAATGAATTTTGTTCCTCTAATATTTACAATATTTATTATTATTCTTGTTGATCAAAATTTTTTATAATAAGAATGAATTATTGAAAACGAAAAATTGAATGATTTATTATTTCCGATTTTTTTTTCATATATTAATTAAGATAACAAAAATATAATTATAGAAAGTTTATTTAATAATATTTTTAGATATTTGAATTTTTTGGAAATAGTATAAAATATATTAAAGGGAATATAACAGATTTGCATACCAATTTAAGAAAAAAAAAATCTAGAAATAATACAAATTATTAAAAGAGTAAACAAAATAGTTGCATAAATTTGTATTTTGCTCAATTACTTAAATAACTGTAAATTTGTCTGTACAAAGATTTGTAAATATTAGAAAACATGTTGAAATTAAAAGAGTAAAAGTTTGTACAATCAATCAGTGTTAGGATTCTGCACTTTGATAATCGCGCAAATATATTTAAACAAAATTATTCCACTTGAAACAGCAAATATAAAATACAGTGGAACCTCGCTTAACGAGTTTAATTCGTTCCAAAATTTCAGGATTTTTACTCGTATAGTGAAACATATTCAAAAGTGTACACAAGTTTTAAAGTTCTCATCGTCACTCGTTATGCGAAACGACGCTCGTTAAGTTAGTCAATTTTCTTACAATTCATTTTGCTCGTTAAACGAGGTTCCACTGTACATGATTTTCCTATTATAATCTTAATATAAATTTCTTCTACATAGACTCAATGATGAATATAAGACGACGTCATTAACATTTGCATTGCTTTAAATTTTAGAAAATTGAGTGCAAATATCAATGAATTTTGTTGCTCTAATATTTACAATATTTATTATTATTCTTGTTGATCAAAATTTTTTATAATAAGAATGAATTATTGAAAACAAAAAATTGATTGATTTAATATTTCCGATTTTTTTTCATATATTAATTAAGAGAATAAAAATATAATTATAGAAAGTTTATTTAATAATATTTTTAGATATTTGAATAAAATACGTTTGTATATTCGTCATAATTATATGGAAAGTTCTTCTTTATTTTGCTTGCGATATGTCTAAAAAGACAGTCGAGTAGTATCATTTTATTTACTATTCAGTTTTTGCTCTATTGTGCCATATTTGCAACGAAAACCAAACTGATGACGTAATATATAAGAAAATTTTAGAAATAATCAAATGTCTTAAGTTTTCTAAACACTACATCTGAATTAGTTAGTTTTGTATGTATGTATGAAGTAAACATTTGCTTAGTAAATTAAATAATTTATGAATTAGAATTCCTTTGGATTCACACAAAACTGAAATTAACATCCTAAACTTATTATTCAGTTATTNNATTGACATGCGTGGTTATGAAATGATTCCATAAAACGTGAAGAAATAATCAAATGTCTTAAGTTTTCTAAACACTACATCTGAAATAGTTAGTTTTGTATGTGTATGAAGTAAACATTTGCTTAATAAGTTAAATAATTTATGCATTAGAATTCCTTTGGATTCACACAAAACTGAAATTAACTTCCTAAACTTATTATTCAGTTATTTAGTTGCAAATATTATGTGACTTATATAGGCTAAATTTATATCTAGGTGCATTCCTAAACATAGATATTTATTATATAAGAAAAAATGGAATTTTAGCAAAATATAGAGGTTTGCTTTGCTCTCTAAATCTTCGTTTTGTATAATATTTGCTAGAGTAAATTTCATAACAAATTAATGTACACAATGGAAATTGGTGTCGTCAAAGTGAATATCTAAATAGCGGTCGTTAAAAGCGTATGTTAATGTCGAGATAACCCATGCACCCGGCGCATCCACCGCTCATTAAGGAAAGTTGAGAAAGTCGTAAGAGTGGAGAGTGGAGGAGAAATTGCAAACTAGAATCGGATGCACTTCGTGTATCATCTCACATTACAGATAAACAAACCCTTTCCTCATCTTCTCACATACATCATCCGACGGACGAACGAGTTTAATTGAAGAAACAAGCTCGAACAAACTATCTCCACTCCGTTCGGTGGTTTTTCTCACGGTCTTAAAGGTCGATCGAACGTGGAGCGGCGAAAGTTTTCAGATTAAAAACGTTCCACCATATTCGTCCCACTTCGAACAATCGGATGAGGATTGAGGGGAACGATGATGATGATGATGAACGCAAAAGGTTGTCGGAAATTATCGATTTCGCGTCGGAAATATGAAAACAACGTGGGTGAGTAGACGAGATAAGGATTACTGCCGAACTTGCCGAGGCGAATTATAATTTGATTAATAGACACGCTCGCAATATCCAATTAAAGCTATCCCGAGTCCAGAAACAAATTCGAAATAAGCGAAATTCGTTGCTGTGAAATAATATTTAAACAAACAAACAAAAAAAAAAGAGGAACTGCATCAAAATGCAAGCTTTATGAGATTGACGTTTACAGCGCAAACTGGATTACGTTAAAACTTTGAATGTGCGTGTGGTTTTATTTATTGTCACAATTTAAAAAAAAAGAAGCAAAGAATGCGAGAGGCGAGGAGGATTTTAAGGGCGGCGACGTTTTAATTAGCGGTTAATTATGTCGCTACAAATTAGCATCTTAATTTCACAACCGTTCCGAACTTAATGTCGCGCATTTAACAATTTCGAGCATGATACCCTTTAGACTAAATACTTTGCGAAAATTTATTATTTCCTTTTTCGACATGATCTGAATATTTAATTTTATTTACAACGACTTTGTAAATGGTAACAGTTAATATTTTTTTTGAGCAAATGATTAAAGTCACAAATTATTATACAACCAGTATATTTAGATTACATTAAAATGATCATACTTATAAATTAGTTCACGATATTTTTTGTTGAAAGTTAAAAAAAAAGTTTTTTATATTTTGAAAAATTATTATTAATAAACATTATATAACTACATATTTATAAGTATATACATATTAAAGCTTGTACATTTAGCTTTAATTAAAGTATTTATAGTTGTAATTGACATGCGTGGTTATCAATTGATTCGATAAAATGTGAAGACACTACATTTTTCTTGGATTCTGTCTTTTAAATGTTGACAACTT
This sequence comes from Nicrophorus vespilloides, assembly GCF_001412225.1. Classification (NCBI taxonomy): domain Eukaryota; kingdom Metazoa; phylum Arthropoda; class Insecta; order Coleoptera; family Silphidae; genus Nicrophorus; species Nicrophorus vespilloides. The sequence goes on from NW_017097935.1 coordinate 7,956, forward strand.
CTTACACGGAAAATATACAAATATGGGAGCATACTTAAATTAAAGCCTGAACATTTAGCTTTAATTAAAGTATTTCAATTTATAATTGACATGCGTGGTTATCAAATGATTCCATAAAACGTGAAGACACTACATTTATCTTGAATTATATTTTTTTAAATGTTGAAAACTTCTTATACGGAATATATACAAATATGGGAGCATACTTTAACTAAAGCCTGTACATTTAGCTTTAATTAAAGTATTTATAGTTGTAATTGACATGCGTGGTTATTAAATGATTCGATAAAACGCGAAGACACTACATTTTTTCTTGGATTCTGTTTTTTAAATATTGACAACTTCTTACATGGAATATATACAAATATGGGAGCATACTTTAATTAAAGCCTTCGCATTTAGCTTTAATTAAAGTATTTATAGTTGTAATTGACATGCGTGGTTATGAAATGATTCGATAAAACGTGAAGACAGTACAATTTTCTTGGATTCTGTTTCTTTAAATGTTGACAACTTCTTACACGGAATATATACAAATATGGGAGCATACTTTAATTAAAGCCTGTACATTTAGCTTTAATTAAAGTATTTATAGTTGCAATTAACATGCGTGGTTATCAAATGATTTAATAAAACGTGAAGACAGTACAATTTTCTTCGATTCTATTTTTTTAAATGTTGACAACTTCTTACACGGAAAATATACAAATATGGGAACATACTTTTATAAATCGTATACATTTAGCTTAAATTAGAGTATTTACACTCATAATTGGCATAAACTATGAAGACATTGTATTTTTCAAGCACAAAAATAAGTATGTTTTCTTAAATTTTGAAAAAATATTATAGGATAATAAAAAAGATTGAGCTCATCTTGAAGTAAATTTGCTCGTTAAGCGAGGTTTTACTGTATTTACAATAATAATTGGCATTGGCGGTTGTCGAGTACTTTAATAAAACGTGAAAATCATAATTACATAATATTACATTTTCCTGTTAAAACTAATTATAAAACATTATTAACTTAATTAATTACGAACAGATGTATTGAATAGAAGAAAATTCCGTAAATTTAATTAAAAATACCGAAAAGGTATTCATTAAAAAAAAACAATATAATCCAGCCATATTTTTCTTTCCATTATTCTGCAGGTTGTTTTTTTCTTATTAGTACGTGAGTCTCTTTAATCCCCATCCCACGTTTTCCATTTATGCGCCAATCCCTCCCAATATCACATATTTCACTTCGTTCTTTATAATTTTCCTGTTGTTCTCGCGTTATTTTTTTTTATTAATTGAAAAATTTTTCAAATACGAATTTCCTTCATAGTAAAATAACAAAGAAAAAAAATGCATTACATAATTAATGGGCCGAGCGTTTCCAGATCAGAAAAATCCCTCTACCTTTACGTTTCAATATATATATTTATCGATCCGAGATTCCTACGACTTGATTAATTTGCATATCAAAAAAAAAAAATATAGATGCGAAAAGTTTTTCGTTTTTCTCTTTTGTTGGCATATTTATATTTATAGTAGGAGATAGGAAAATGTTTACCAAACTGGATGCTTTATTTGTTGACTATAAATTATGAAGCAATCTAGCCTGAACATACGTATTTGTGCGTGCATTTTCAATGGAACAACACAAATTATTATTCTGTTTATTTTCATTGTTGCAATTGGTTAACAAATTAATTTCTGTTTCGGTTACATTTGATACAATATCACTTATAAATCCTAGATGAAAATCAACTAGTGTTAATTAACGTTTTATAGCATATTTTGATTAATAATAAATAAACTTAATAGTGTATATTGAGTCGAGAAGAAAGTACTTTTCATTTGTTAGTATGAAATAAAACTCTTTTGTTTTTTGTATACTAAAAATCAATTTTATATTTTCCATTTTATTCGATGAGCTTTTGTCATCTTTCCAGAAACTTCATGATTTCACGCTTATAAAGTACTAGTCCAGTGTTTAAATAACTATTAATTCTTATAAAAAGAAGTAGTTTGAAACTGTAATGTTAGCTATGAATTAAATTATAGTTATTTCGCGACTGAAAGCTTTGAAACTCCTCAAAAGTGCAGATTTAATAGACGCATTTATATTCCAAGTTGCAAAGCGATTTATGTACAAAGCATGCTTTATTATAATTAGAACTTTATACCTATTTTAATCATTATAGTTTTATGGCTTTAATCAAATACAAACTGAGTAAATAATGTTTTCTTATTGACATTTATTTACCTATAAACACAATTATGTAAAATTATTATACATTATTCACTATTTTTATAAATATTAAAATCTATGGTGAATCTTTCAGATTCATAATAATATTTCAATTTTGATTTCACGCTTATAAAACTACTAGTTCATATTTTTTAAAAATCCATTTGTGAAAAACTGAAATTACTTTCTTGCCAACTCAATAAATAGTACAAGATTATTGTACAAGGATTTTAGGAATGTTTAAATAACTATTAATTTATATAAAAAGAAGTAGTTTGAAACTGTAATGTTAGCTATGAATTAAATTATAGTTATTTTGCGACTGAAAGCTTTGAAACTCTTCAAAAGTGCAGATTTAATAGGCGCTTTTATATTCCAAGTTGCAAAGCGATTTATGTACAATGCATGCTTTATTATAATTAGAACTTTATACCTATTTTAATCATTATAGTTTTATGGCTTTAATTAAATACAAACTGAGTAAATAATGTTTTCTTATTGAAATTTATTTACATACAAACACAATTATGTAAAATTATTATTCATTATTTTTTTATAAATATTAAAATCTATGTTGAATCTTTCAGATTCATAATAATATTTAAATTTTGATTTCACGCTTATAAAACTAGTTCAAATTTTTCAAAAATTCCTTTGTGAAAACTGAAATTATTTTCTTGCCAACTCAATAAATAGTACAAAATTATAGTTCAATGATTTTAGGAATGTTTAAATAACTATTACTTCATATAAAAAGAAGTAGTTTGAAACTGTAATGTTAGCTATGAATTAAATTATAGTTATTTCGCGACTGAAAGCTTTGAAACTTTTCAAAAGTGCAGATTTAATAGGCGCATTTATATTCCAATTTGCAAAGCGATTTATGTACAATGCATGCTTTATTGTAATTAGAACTTTATACCTATTTTAATCATTACAGTTTTATGGATTTAATCAAATACAAACTGAGTAAATAATGTTTTCTTATTGAAATTTATTTGCATACAAACTCAATTAAGTAACATTATTCACTATTTATTTTATTAAAATCTATGCTGAATATTTGAATATCCAAATTATTTATAAATTTAAGTTAATTTTCTTTCTAAATTTTAAAAATCTATATAAAAATGAATTAAAAAATATGAAAAAAAAGTTGTAGTTTCTGAAAATTACTTGAAAAGTTCTTAAATTTTCACAGACTTCTTTTATGGAACGTTAAGAATCTTCGTGTTGTTTCCATTTTCTATTTTAGATATTAGACGTTTATACCAGACATTCAATTTAGTAACACTTGAGTAAATTGAAGAAGAAAGAGAATAGAAAAAAAAATTGAATCTGTATTAAAAAATAATTGTTTTAATTCTTAAACATTCTATTCAAATTGGCTGCACGTAAATTGGCAGCGTTTTGTTGCTATACAACTTTTCTTTTTCATTTATTAATCGAAACGAAAAACAAGAAAAACAAAATTAACAAACTTTTTTCACAGCAACAGGAATTTTCCATTTTCCATGCATTACGTTACATTTTTTTTTTTGTATTATTCTGTTCTCGTTGTGCCCGCAATTCGGAGCCGTTCTCAGCCCAGGCATTGACATGTTAATTAATGTACCTCCGATGAATTTTAAACACGCAATTTCCTTCAACCACACTTTGTTCCCTCCACCTCTTTCTCTCTCTCCCTCTTGCTGTGTATATGTAATATTTTTTTTTTGTCCCTATACGTTCCTAAGTTGCAGCACGAAATTTAATTGAATTCATACTGAATTATACGGTTTTATCGCGGTTTTTCCATCGGGCAAACAACGAAATTGGAACGCGGGAAAACTCTAATTGAGAATAGAAGTGTGGGCGGGAAAAATCAATTACAGCACCGTCGCTTTTGTAAGGATGTCGACCGTTTTTTTTTTCTTCAGTTTTTTTGTGATGTAAAGACTAATCGTCGTTTTTGCACGGATACATTTTAAGTGTGTATTGTTTTTATAAATAGAAAAGTTTAACATTGAAGGAAAGTTTAATTGAAGAAGTGGGCACACAGAGTTGATCTTTATTGATGAACTACTGCCACGTCGTCAAGGATGCGCGCGGGGGAGAGAAGACACACGTCCCGTGTTAAATGGATTTCCATCAAAGCAAACCAACATCGCTCGGCAATTGTTTCATTTATTGATGGCGGTGTCCTCTCGGAAAGTAATTCCATTTAGTTTCGTTCCGAAAATCCATCGCAAGAACGAGAACCAAAAGAAAGAAAGAATAAAAAAACTGAGCTGAGCAGATATTGAAATAATTAAATTTTAATAATTTTAATCGAGGGAAAACATGTTGGAGCATCTCGGATGGATGGGATTAATTGCAATTTCGTTATTTAAATAACTCGGTGAAATTGCATTAAGCTGAGCGAAAAATATTATGTTTTCAGCTCTCTTCACTCATCTCCTCTTCTTTCATATTTTTTTTATTATTCTTCGTGCATTCGCACTGCACTGTCTGCTTTACGTAATTACGGAACTTTTAACATTCAAAAAGAGTTAAACCGTTGACCCAGTCTGTATAAAAGAAAATGAATCTTCTTCTAGATTTTTACATTTAAAAAGAAAACTAAAAGATAAACTTTTTTAATTTTTAATAAACTCCAGTTTTATAACTTTTTCCTATCAAAAAAATAATTAGTCCAATAGTTAAATAAAACTAACATTGAAATATTGAAATTCGGAAAAGCTTTGTTTAGAAGATAATTACGTTTCGTGTACTAATTTAAAAAAAAAAGCATTTTCCTTCCGTTGATATTAATTAGATTTTCGCGAAGAGAAAGCCCCCAATTTCAAAAGGTCTTTGTGATGAAACGGTTTACATTCGGCGCCGGAAGATCCGCATTGTTCGTCATCACCACGAAAACGTCACTCTGGCTCGATCATCCGGAACATGAATAATGTAATTAAATTGCGTTTTCCGGTTTTCCCTTTCCGCCCAATTTCCTCTCGATCCCGCCAAGGCAATTTAAACGAAACGCATCGAGCAAGAAAATAAATGTGTATCTCCATTTCCGTTTCCGGAAAGAATTAAGATTTCTTCAACCCTCAGATTCGATCCTGAAACAATGAGCTTATAAAGCAATTAGTGAAACTAGCTTTGCGTGCTTCTCGTACAGACATACTTTTTTTTTTGTCTGTTAAGTCCATCGATTGCGGTTTTGCAGTAATCATAACTGCGGGGGTTATCAAATAAAAATTAGTCCCGAGCCGAACTTAATATTCATTTAACCATACAAAAAAAAGGGACAGAGATGGTACAAAAATTGAAATCGTCCCGATTACAATTTGCTCGCACGAATTCGTTTCACTCAAATCAAAAAGGGAAAAAAAGGAGATGAGAGAAGGGAAGCTTATTATTACGAAGGGTCGAGATAGAGAAAGGATCCGAGGGGGCTTGGGTTAAATGGCCGGAGAAGGAATAACTTTTAACGGCGAAAGTTAATTTAATATAATATCAACTTTGTGCTCTGCGTATAATCATAATTATGTTTCGTTGCGGAATGAAATTATGGAACAAAAAAAAAAAAAGGTGTCGCTTTCATTTCTTAAATTTTAATCACTTTAATTCAGCGTATTTACTGATTTTCTGCAGTTTTTGTATGTGTTTCATGAGAATTTGTGTGCATTGCAAACGCGTTCACAAAGGCCGAATGTGAACGGTGTAACGGTAAATACGTGCCTATATTGGTAAGCTGAGGATAATAATAAAAAAAAGTATATTATTTGCATTTCAACATTTTCCAATTTTTTGTCGACTATAAATTTTGACGAACCATGAAATGCCTGAAATTTCTGCATTTACACTTGGTTCTCTTTTTTTTATGCAGTAGATACGTTCCACAGGAAAACGCATAAAAATAAATCGTACTGAAAAGGACTAGACACACGTATAAAAATAAAGGATACGTTCCATAATTTTTTAAAACCGCAGAAAACTAAATCAATGAGTTACAATATACCGAAAATCGTATAAAAATGGGTTTATTAAATTTCAGAAAAATAATTAGTCTATACTATATTCTTTCTGAAATGTTTATTCATAATTTTATAAAAACGTTAACAATCATAGACAAGTTTATTAAATTTCAGAAAAA
>NW_017097935.1:14357-31558 GCF_001412225.1 Nicrophorus vespilloides
TATGAAAGTTAATCTTTCTTCACATTTTTTTCTTTAGAATTATATGAGTTATATGAGAGTGTTCGGCATAATTTGCGAACTGGTTTAAAATTACTTTCATCACTAGAAGAAATAGTCAGCATATCAAATCTAAGTGCTGAAGATAATGATTCTTCGCAAGTAAAATTAGTCTCATCTTTGCATATTGATTTTTTCCCTTTGACAATATAATCAGTGATTAAACTTTGCGATGGTTTTGCTATTTTGTTGTACAATTCCTGATATCCAGAAATGCAATTCTGAAGCTCGCGTTGAAACTTGAATGCTCGTTCAGAATTATCATCTTTTTCGATGAAATGGTTTGCCAATTTGTGTCAAAACGTGACAAAATGGCCTAAAATAGTTATTTAAAAAAAATGCTTCTTGAAATAAAAACCGCATAACTTAAAAACCGCATAAAAAGAGGACCGAGTGTATTTACAAACAATATGAAAAATTTACAAAAAGAAGAAAATGAAAAAAAATAAGTTAATTTTCCTAATATATTGTTATTATTGTATCAATTATTTTAAAAGACAATAGTATTTTCTACAAAAGAGAAAGTAAATTACCATTGATTAAAATCTTCTCAAATCCATTCGAATTGTCCATTTCATTTCAACAATAATAATAAAAAAACGTTCATCGCAACGAAAGTGTCGTAATCCGAGGCAGGAAAAGCAAGATAAATTCGTTGGGTCCCCAACAGATATACGGGAAAAGCAAAATAGAAGAAAAAATCGAGTAAGCTAAAGCTTTAATACCGAGCTTAAAATATGGCCGTTTTTTCCCATTTTATTATTATGTTTTTCCCACTCGCACTCTGTCACAGCTCCACATTGTATGTTTGTTTATGTTTGTTTTTTGTTGAATTCGGTACATTTGTTACTACGTGAATTTAATTAAAGATACATTTTGCGCTGAAAATTAATTCCGTTCTGTACAATGTTCCGAAAATGTGCGAAACCGCTAATAATCATATACAAACAAATGGACGCTAATTGATTAATTAAATATTGTAGATTCTTTTTGCGGTTTCATTAATTAACTTAATAAACACATTGATATTATTTGATTACACAAAAAATTAAATATACATTGTCCATTTATAATTTAGGTTAATTTAGTTGAAATTTGTTAACCTAACCTAATTTAAGATAAATTATAGGTTAGATTTTAGTTTATATTAAATTAGGTTAATTTAGTTAAAATTTGATAATTAGATTTTCTTGTAGATTCTTTTTGAGGTTTCATTAATAAACTTAATAAACACATTGATATTATATTATATAATTTGATTACAAAAAAAAAAAATATACATTGTCCATTTATAATAGAGTTAGGTTAGGTTAATTAGGCTGAAATTGGTTAACCTAACCTAATTTAAGATAAATTATAAATTAGATTTCAGTTTATATTAGAGGTTAGAATAAATTAGGTTAATATAGTTAAAATTTGATAATTAGATTTTCTTGTAGATTCTTTTTGCGGTTTCATTAATTAAGTTAATAATCACATTGATATTATATTATATAATTTGATTACAAAAAGAAATAAATATACATTGTCCATTTATAATAGAGTGGGTTGTGTTAATTTAATCGAAACTGGTTAACCTAACCTAATTTAAAATGCATTATAGGTTAGATTTTAGTTTATATTAGAGGTTAGAATAAATTAGGTTAATTTAGTTAAAATTAGATTTTCTTGTAGATTCTTTTGCGGTTTCATTAATTAACTTAATAAACACATTGATATTATATTATATAATTTGATTACAAAAAAAATATACAATGTCCATTTATAATAGAGTGGGTTGGGTTAATTTAGCCGAAATTGGTTAACCTAACCTAATTTAATATACATTACAGGTTAGATTTTTAGTTTATATTAAAGGTTAGGATAAATTAGGTTAATTTAGTTAAAATTTGATAATTAGATTTTCTTGTAGATTCTTTTGCGGTTTCATTAATTAACTTAATAAATACATTGATATTATATTATATAATTTGATTACAAAAAAAATAAATATACATTATCCATTTATAATTGAGTTAGGTTAGGTTAATTTAGCTGAAATTGGTTAACCTAATTTAATATACATTACAGGTTAGATTGTAGTTTATATTAGAGGTTAGGATAAATTAGGTTAATTTAGTTAAAATTTGATAATTATATTTTCTTGTAGATTCTTTTTGCGGTTTCATTAATTAAGTTAATAAACACATTGATATTATATTATAATTGAGTTAGGTTAGGTTAATTTAGCTGAAATTGGTTAACCTAATTTAGTATACATTGCAGGTTAGATTTTAGTTTATATTAGAGGTTATGATAAATTAGGTTAATTTAGTTAAAATTTGATAATTAGATTTTCTTTAAATTATCAAATTGTTAAAAAAAACTGTTAGAGTCTTAAATAGTTAAGGTTTCACGTAAACAACTAAAAGTTGCATGCAACGTTTAGTTCCATTAATGCGCAAATTCATAAGCTCCGTTTGCGTGAAAATCTGCGAAACTTTTGCTAAACTAATCTTTAAGGAAAATATTGAATATAATGACAGCAGCTATTACTTTGCAAAACTATTCCAATATAGAAAATAAGTATAGAAGTTTTGATCGCGCGACCTTCATAACACTCTCCTCCCATTATTATTTTATTCAGCTTTGTCGTAAGCGAGCAAACAGAAACTTTTCTCAAGCACAACAATATGAATACACATTTCATTTCGCAATTTTCATGAAATCCTGTATAAGACACCGAGCGGATCTTATTTATTTTCATTGTTGGGGATAGAGTCAAACCCCCGCCACCCCCCAGTTTCGCGAAATAAAAATACGCATAAAAATCGCTTCTTTTCTCTCTTATCCTTAATATAAATAATTTTGTGCTTTCTTCGTTTCCATTTAGATCCTTTCACGAGTCTTTGAGAAACCATCATTGCGAGATGTATAAAACGAGATAATCCTTTTATAGTTTTATTTGATATTACATAATCTATTTTATTATAGTATTTATTTGAATTTTCATAAAACTGCATTACGAATTTAATAAATTTCAAAATTCTTTCCCTTTGCGTGAAAATCTGCAAAACTTTACAAAAGATTATGTAATTTTGTTTTATAGTATTTGTGTAGATCGAAACGATATGTGAACTTATACATTCTGGTTAATGAGGTAACCGGTAACCTAATTGTCGTTTCGGTATTTCGAAGTCCTTGCGGAGGAAAGTAATTCATTTCGGACGATTTAAGCGGCCGTTATGTAACGTCGCACCGATTCCGCTCCAGTTGATGATGCTCTTATTGCTTAAGACCTCTTCGGTCTCGGAGAAACCCGACACAACAGGACGATTAAATAAAGCATTTGCGGTGGATCAAGTCCTGTCATTTTTATTTCGCAATTGCTGCGGAGGATGAACACAAAAAGAAGTACAGAAGAGAGAGCTTTCGATTTATAGAATGAAAGTAGAAAAAGAAAAAAAAACTTTAAATGCAATTCAAACTTTACAATCCAATTACGTGGATAACCGCAGGACGATTAACCATCATTTCAACGTGATTAATCGATGCGGAAGTTCATCAGTTTCACCAATCGACACAAAAGAGTTAAGCTGTTGAACTGTGCGTATTTTTGTAACGTAGCGTAATTGCCTTTCAGCGTTACGTTTTTTTTTTATTTCGTTGTCATTTCGAAGAATAAATTTTTCGATTTCCCAAACGAGACGGATGCTCTCGGCATTGTGATGGTTGGTTGTAGTGGAGAGCGTTTGCAAGTTTTCCCATGAATTCTTGGGCTCGAGATGCATGTTCGGAAAACTCTCCTTATTTTGTCAGCATCCCCATTTTCCGCCCACGTATTCCGCATATAAACATCGACGTTTCGATGCATTTTCCACGTCTCCGATTGTTTGCTGAATGATGGAAGGGAGCGGCGGGTGAAACATCCGACAATTTCCAGTCGAAGTCTCGTGTTTGCTCTTGCATCCCCTATTTTTTCTTATTCGACTTTTTTTTCATTTCTCCTTGTTATTATTTCGACGCGGATGTTGTTGTTCCAACAGTGGGAAAGGTTAAGTGTTTCCATCGACTTTGACGGACGATCCAAGGGTTAGAAAAAGAGTTATCTTTATGGAAATTTCAGAAGAAAAACCCTTACACACTTAACAACAGTTTGCAAATCCTTTCTATTTTCAAGACCCCACAAAAACTTAGTTTTATTATTTTTCATCTACAGAAAAAAAATTCACTTATAATAGTAATTTAACAGACATAAATATAAAAAAAAACGAAAATACTTTCCGAACAAATCCTAAATCCTAATCCAAGTTTTAGTTTCTCCATTTGCTGAGAAATACGAACATTACTGTTCTGTAATCATGAGTAAAGAATCCAACTTTTTTACATAAAAACTAAGACTTAAGTTGTTCTATTTTTTATCTGTAGAAGAATACAAAGTTATATAAAAAATAAAAAATGCATTCGCAATAAAAGTAAATCCATTAATAAATCTAATTTAACAGTGGAATGGAATTGCGTCTGCAGAATAATCGTGCTTTATTATACGCACGGGTCATTCATTTCCTAAAGGATTTATTAATAGCTTGAAAAAATGTCACGGGCATTATAAATTCATGCAATTCCATTTAATCATTCACATACATTCTTCTCGAGGTTTTATATCTGTACGAGTTAATGGAATTGTCAAATATTTGATGTCTCTTTATTATAACTAACGTTAATTAATGTTTAGATTGTTTAAAACATAATTTATCAAATAAATTCATTAATTACAAAATTATTACGTAATAAAATTAATTTGAAAATACTTCATGAATAAATCATTCCAGCTTTCGTTTACCATTAAATTTAATGGGAGGAAATAACATTGCATCATATAAAAGCTGAGATATAAAATACAATATGAATAGAAATTAATTTCTCAAAATTTATGATCGATTAATACATTTTTACATCAGTATTTTTTTTTAATTTAAAATAAAAATCCAAAAATCTTTAATAAATTCAACTAAACAAATTATAAAATTCCAAAACTAATTAAAATTTATAACAAAAAAAATACTTTTAGTGGAAATATATTTTTCCTTTTTTTTTTGTTGTCAATTTATAAATTATGAAGATAAAATATTAACATAATAATGTTATAAAATGATGCGTTTTAGTTATAAAAGAACAAAAATTTACATATTTTCGAGTACATGGGTAACAATCCATCAAGCCGCAGATCGTATCTAAGCTTATCCTATCATATACTGAGCTTATGCAGTCCAATATTTCGTTTGGGGTGGTGGTTTTGCGTCGATTTCCCTGGATGGCGGAAACCGTGGGGGTGGAATGTTATGGAGAGCGATTTTACCTCTCCGCAAAATTTTCCCTGGCTGTAATTGATCGACGTGTACACCGAAATATCTACCTAATCTCGTTTGTTCAGCGAAGTAATTTCACCGAAAACTTTCCAATAAACAAATCCAACATGTTTCTTCGACGTTCTTATTTTATATATATTTTAATATTATTATTATCCAACGTGATTTCCGAAGCGTTAATTAACTTCACTTGAAAAAAAATATTATTTCTTTATTTATTTATCTTTTGGGGATTTCAAGTTTTAATGGATTTCCTTCGAAAACAGAGAATATATTTATTCGCGAAAATGTACAATTAAAGTTTACACTTTTCCTATTGACCTTGGCGGAAAACAGGGGTGGAAAAGGCCGCTTGATTTATTACCGAAGCAACACGATGTTCGTCTGTTCGGTTTTCCCATTTAAAACAGTAAATAAGGGCTCTTGATTTTAAGCTTATTCGTACGATCCGAGGCACGTAGAATCAGACCGAATTGCCATTACAACAAACCTCTCTCCAACTACACTTTTCACCAACCGATCGTTTTTTTTTCTTTCTCTACTGTTGTTGGTTTTTTTTTGTTTCTCCTATATCAATCGATCAATTGCGAGACACTCGATGATTGATCTCAATGAAGAAACTTTAAATTACTTTTTGTGATTACTACACTACGCGTTTGCGTTTCGATAAAGTTTTTACATAATTTTCAATATGTTAAAGTGAACTTTTATTATTGTAAACTCATCTTTACTTGTTGCATATTCAATATTCGCATTATTCATCTCAAACGCAATGAAATCATCACTTCTTTTTTTAACAAATCATCACTACTGCAACTATTCAGAAAGCTGTATTTTTTTTCTTTGTAATTGGATTTTATTGAACCATAAGCAATAAATGTTGGAAAACAATTACATTTTTTGAATTCATTCGGAATCTTCCTCCATTCACGAAGAAGAGCTTTATTCGAATGTCTAAATTTTCGTTTGATCTCTCTTCTAAGTAAATTCGATCATCTAGTTTGTTTACGAATTTCTCAATTGGGAAATTTTTCTCATCAGACAAGACGTTTTTTTTTTAACATCGGTGAGATCCTGTCCTTTTTGGAACTTGTAAGTCTTCACTTTGAGTTCGATTTTGAGTATTTGTTGTATAACATCTACAATAACATCAATCAATGCTAACAATTTGGTTGCCAGTAAACTTAATTTTAAGTCATTTATTCTATTTATGATTTATTATTTGAACTGCAACAGGAGAACGCAATTAATTAAGTTTGCATTTTCTATTAAAGGAAGTTAAGCTGTTCGCAATGAATTATGGAGTTTGGATTTATAGAACGGAATCGTTTTAATATATATATATATAGAGAGAGAGAAACTGAGGATCTGAATTATTGGTTTTGGTGGATTTTCAATTTGCCTTCGTCATTATTTAATGCCAGCTGATTTACGGTTTTGCGGCGGAAAGTACAGTGAATGTGCACCATTAAAATAAACTATTTGTCCGTTCTGCATCGACGTTTTAAATCGACCTACATAATAAACAAAACGAGGATTTCACAAAAACACAAAACTGGCACAGTATTTAATTCCATGTAAAAATTGAATGCGTTCGCTAATGAGTATCATACTTTAACAGTAATTATTTTATGTTCGCTGTTCGTTAATTCCATGAAATATTTAGTTTTTTTTTTCATATAGTTTAAAGGGTAACAATTTGAATGAATATACTTGAAAACATGATGATCATACTTAATTACTTAATATTGTCTATAATTATGTAAGAAAAAGTCATCAAAAGTCTTTTTTTTTTTTTTATTAAGAAACTATAATTAATATGTAATTATTTTACTTTTCAAACAGTAATAGAAATAATTTTTTTTAACGGAAAAAAAACGAAAAACTTTTGTTCATGCATTGAAGTAAATATCAGCGATCTACAATTACTCACAAAATTACTTTGTATGCTAATCTGGAGAGAGCGTCGACAGCAAATAAATTAATATTCAAAGGCATGTAAATTGGATTCGTTCGAAAATAGAAACTGCGTTAGTTTCCATGTGCATTTTAAATGGTAACAAAGTTAAGTAAAATGCACCGCGCGAAATTTAATTGAACCTTACATAAGACTCGACTCTACCAACTAATCAAATCTGCATTCTCAATTACATTTAATTAACAAGAACTGATACTATACAATCCAAAATATATTTACTAATTTATTTATTTTATGAATCAAAAATAGTCAATAAAGAGTTTGCATTTACAATTTTGTTCTTTTTATGTTTAAATTAAAACACAAATATTATTTGTTAATATAATTTAGATCATAAAACTATTTGACAATAAAAGAAATAAAATACTAATAAAAATCTATCAGCAAATAACAATTTTTTTCACTCTATTTTCTTCGCTTTTTCAATGTAAATATATGTCCATAACTATGTAGAGTAGATGGATCGTAATGCCATTGAAAACTGGGTCAATACAAGTTCGAAGTTATCTCTTTATGTTGGTGAAATTTTCACTTTTCGGTGGGATAAATCTCTGCAGATTGATTTAGTTTCTTTCGCTTCCTTCAAAAATATACGGAAATTATGAAATTCGAATGAGTTTTCCGCGCAAGGGTGAATAAAATTTTCATCAATTTAAAGCTGAAATACTATTATGTATTATTATATATATATATATTTTTGCCCGGTGAATTTCCTGAATTATTTTATAACATTTCCATTTCAAATAAGACATGAACTATGCGAAAAGCAACATTATTTATAGTAAATTTTTCTTGATCTTAGTGCATCATTATGTATGTAGATGTAGTCTGTATTAAATAAATAAATGAGAAGAAGTCTTTCTGTGTTATTTATGCTGATATATTCTACAACAAAGGTAAATCTATCGAATAAAGTGAAACAAAGTTTGCTACGTGCAATGTAATGAGTGAATCGTTGCAAGAATTTGAGCAAATCGATGGCTTTACAAATAATTATATTACTTTTTTCATCGTCTCCTTAAACCCTAATTAAGGTCAGACGGGAAAATCAAATTTCCCTCACGGATCAATTATAATGTCGTCTCGTTGATTCCATCAAAGTTACGTAATTTAATAGCATAATTGATGCGTTCTGGTCCGTCTATTGCGCATTCCTCTAAAATCTGCAATTAAGATCTAAGCGTTTTTTTTTAAGAGGACGGATGCACCGAGTATTCCAATTAAAAGAGCAGTAGTCTACACGCTCATCTCTAAATGAAATCGGCGAAACAAGAAGCTCTGGAGGATTCCAAGTTGCATGGAATTCTTGGAAATCGTCACTCGAAATACCTTCACGTTTTTTTTTTTGTTGTTGTTGTCTGTTTTACTTTATATATTTGCAGACATTAATCGCTGTAAGGAAATCTATAGTTTCTGGAAGCTTTCGAATTAATTTTAAATAATACAATTAATCTCTGAATTTATCCAACTGGAACGGATTTTAAACAATTTATTAAATTTCTGTTTTTTTTTTACTAAACTTTATTTAAATTGCTAAAATTTACATTAAAGAAAGACTAGACTATAATAATGTAAAACTTTTGAAACAATTCTTGTAAATTTAATTTAAATTTTTACAAATTGACAAAATATTTCAGTTTAAATTAGAACACTTTTTAAAATAATTAATTTATACTTAATGAACGAATGAACTTTTACTGATTTATTAAAATTATTCTAATATCATCTAAATTAATTTCCTTAAACGTAATTTCCTTGAAATCTTTGAGAACTTTGATTTAAACTTTGCTGAAACTTTTCTTATTACTGGAATACACCTAAGAAGACAAATTGTCGTAAACTTTGAACTGAACAGTAATAATAATATTAAACCGTGCTTGTTGTTTAATACAATTGGAGTTATGGGACATCCTACATTCGTGCAGAATTAAATTTTGGTCTAGTCGGAATTATACTTGTGTGTAGAATTTCGCAAAACGATTTTCGTGTTCGGAAATTAATTGGGGGATGTTCGTAAGCCACTTAACTTTCACTATAACTATTAGGTTAAGTGCGTGTGTATCTCGTCGAAATGTAATGCCAAATTAAAGGGATGAAATCGGCAACCGAAATGAGAAACTACGCAAAGCGAACGCGGTTACAACAACCTTCGCAAATCGGTTGATTAATGCGTGATTCTCTACAAACAGGAAACATCTGTTTCGACATCATCAGTAGAATGGATTGATTGGAGAATCGGTCGGATTATTGCGAACGGACTTAATAGCAAATAACACGAAAGTTATTGGATCCGCAATAAAAATAAATTCACGTTAGGACGATGATATTTTCCTTTCGCCTCGCCGAAGCACTTTCCGACCGAAGAAGTTCGTTTTCTCATATTTTTTTTCTTCTCCTCATTTTCATCCCTCCAAGGAAACCAATTTCTAAAGGAGGAATATATAATAATGCGGCGACACTGAAAGGACGACGACGACGACGTTTTCATGCTTCACCAAATATTCTCTTATTACGGTCAAATTAGCGAACATTATGTTACAAATAAACAGATATCGAAGCACGAAAAATAACACATAAAAATCCGAGCAAATCGTCTTGTTTGCACAGGTGAACGTTCTGTAATTCGATCAGCTTTGAACTGTTGAGGGCATGGAAATTGCGAATTCGCAATTAAAATCTCTGCGTTCGTTATTTTTTTTTCATTAGTATACGGAGCAATCAACTTTGCAACGTGAATGCTTAATTGGTGCAGATATATTGCTGGGATTATCAAATGCGAGATGCAATTTCATTCTGATGCGAAAACAACATCGAAATAAACAAAAATTGTAATAACGAATACCTGGAAAATACAGTTTAAAATCCGATGATTGCACAAAAATATGAAATTTTAACTTTTTTATCTTGATTATGATGACGTTATTTGTACAAATGTTAATTAATATTGGTATTAAGAAAATGCACCGAATTGATCAAAAATAATCAATTTAATTACATAGTGAAAGCTGTACCTTTCATTTATTTATGAGGATTTATTTCGGGTTTTTGATCCGACGTTATGATTGCACAAAAATATGAAATTTTAACTGTTTTACCTTGATTATGATGACGTTATTTGTACAAATGTTAATTAATATTGTTATTAATAAAATGCGCCGAATTGATAAAAAATAATTAATATAATTGCAACGTGAATGCTGTACCTTTCATTTATTTATGAGGATTTATTTCGGGTTTTTGATCCGACGTTAATTCCATGCGAAGTAAATTCAAATTGAATTACCTTACGTAAATACAAGAAGCGAGGAGAGTGTTAGAACGTTCGTGCGAATTACATAAATACGATGCTCGTAATAACTCACGCAGCAAGCATTGATCCATAAAATGAATAGGAGTTCGCATAACACTTCTTATGAATTATTAAATAATTTTATAACTAAATTATATTTGCACGTCATTGCATTTCATCTACTTTAGTAAATTAAATTTGAGATTCTATGTGAATGTTTTGTTTGTACTTAATTTCACTATTCTATACCTTGATTTTCTACAGTTTTTGTGTCATGTTTCTGCGAAACATTTATAAACTAGAATTAGGTTGAAAATAATCAATTAATCGTGTGGTAATGAATTGCTCAACATTTCCTAATTCCATTATATTTTATTCCTAGAATTAATAAAGATAAGAAATGGGAAATTGTGGTCATATGCATAAATTCAAGGTGTGTCACGCAATAAAGATTATTATTATTTGTTTTATTCAGTAAATTAACCTTATATATTTATTTTTTTCATTGATTACATAATACTTTATTTAATTAAACATATTTATTGAGTCTGTTTTTAAGTGTGAAATAGAACATTGATAAAAGTCCATCATAATTGTGAACACCGAAATTTATTTCATTCCAAACTAATAGTTTTGTTCTTATATTACTTTATTTTTCTCTTAAATAACATTATACGTGGGTCTAACAAAACTTCGCTAAGTTGACTGGAAAAAAACTAAATAATAACAATTGTATTTTAATATGTTTAATTTTCATCCTTTTATAATTTCTTTAAATTTATAATTTGACATGAAATATCCTTAGACTTTAACAAATTAAGAAACAACTTTTGTTTTTTTAAAGAAACAAATGAATTAAAGCCAATTTAGCAAAATTTTTGTTAGACCTCACGTATTTATTGTTGCAACAACAATAAAATTGGGAACAAAAATGAGAATGTTTGAATCATTTGCAATATTAAATCAGAATCAGATCGAACGGAAAAATAATTGTTGTAAACTATATTTGTTCAAATTTATTAAATTCAACGAATTGCGTATGACATGAAACGAAATTCGTTTGTTGAAAGTAAATACTGCATAAAAAGTGAATAATAATTGTGGTATGTAACATAAATATATAAAAGGATTTTATGCCAATGGATTTTCAGTTTATCGAATAACATGGAAGTTTTTATTCATTCATTATATTTAAATCTAGTTATGATAAAATTGAATAACATAAAATCGATTTTATAGTTTATTTTTATCAAAACAACATACATTTTCCTAAAGTTAATTAAGAATTCTATTGGGATCATAATAATATATTTTTCTATTAATTATTATTAAAAAAAATTTAAGTGAATTAAAAAAAATTGAATGTCTTTTAGTAAACATTTACAATTTTTTTTTACAAATTTATTGTGAATAATCGAATAATGAAAAGAAATATTAATAATTATTACATTTATTCAAATTTCATTTAATTTTCTTGAAATTTGATTCAAGAAACTGAAGTTATTTGCTTGTAAAATACATAAAATTGTAATATGATTATTGGTAGACTGTATTCATAATTTAAATTGAATAGAACTGTGAGTGAAATCGTGGGTGGATAACATCAGAATTAAGTGTGAATCACAATTTCAATTGAATCAAAACGTCGATGTTGACGTTGATGTGGATGTGGCAGTATTTTTTTGTGTGTTGAGTGATAAATCGATAAATTAAATATAATTTGTCTGGACGAAAGGGCAAACAAATAAAAGTAAATGAAGTGAATTTATTATTATTATACTATATTATATATACATAACAAAAAATAGGAATTTGTTGAATAATGAGTATAGAATAATTGATGGGAAACAATTATGCATCGATCAAGGGCAATCGGATAAGCATTGATTGAGCTATTTTTACATTGAATAATTTCATTAACAATGCGTCCACTCTCTTCGTCGATTGATTAGAGAACCATTAACTGGAGTAATGATAGTAGAAAGAAACGATAAGGAATGTGAGAATCTTATCACATCCTCAGGGTCGGGACGCTTTTAATCAATACTGTCGTCACGTAATAGAGGAAGTAGTGGAGAGAAATAGAAAGGATATTTTCCAAATTTGCCGAATACCGAAAGAAGTTATATGCATCCACCTGTCAAGTGCAGACGCGCTTATGGGGTGACGCCGCGATTACGGATTATCCGTTCTTATTGGAATCCGATATTTTCGCTTTGCGGGGAAAAAGCATTCCAATTGAAATACATATTTTATTTTTTTTGTGATGTAATGATCTCCATTCAATCTAGCTCTCTCTCGGGATTAGGTGTTTTATGTTACCAGATGCTCCGTGGTATATCAAAAAAAAAAGCATAATCTTATTTTTATCCTGACACAATGCAAAGTGGATTAAAAGTTCAATGACGAATTTGATACTCATAACATGAAAAGTGTGCACGAACCTTTTTTATACAATGGAATTTATTGTTTGTTATTGTATATATTGTAATCAATAAATTATGTTTTCAGTTCTTTTTCAAAATCAGTAAGAAACTAAATCAATAATACTTATTGATTCATATTTTTTTGTAAGTTTTATGTAATATCTCAATAAATATAAAACTTTATACATATTTTATGATTACATAAGAATCTCTCTTACAGTTTGCATTTTTTGATATAACAACTATTGCTTTCTATTATTTAAAGACGTAATTTAGAAATATTTTTTTTGTAATTATTTTACATTTTTCTTTAATAAATGTTTAAAATTAAAAAAAAAATCATTGCATAATATTTTCGCATTTTTCGAAATTGTTATGTCGATAAATAAATAAAGTATTTACACTGTCTTTGAAGTAAATTAATGATAAATATATGCCTTTCTAATAAGCCTATTCGCAATTTTGTCCTATTTCCCATTTTCTTCCAATAAATTTTAAAAATTAAGGATTTTTTTAAAATTATTTTCACATTTTTCGAAAATGTTACGTCTTGACGTTTTATTTAACAAGTCAATAAATAATCAAAGTATTTACATTATCTTTGAAGAAAATTAATTATAAATATATGCCTTTCTAATAAGCCTATTCACAATTTTGTCCTATTTCCCATTATTCTCTAATAAATTTTCAAAATTAAGATATTTTTTTATAATTATTTTCACATTTTTGGAAAATGTTACGTCTTCACGTTTTATTTTTTTATTTAACAACTCGATAAATAAACAAAGTATTTACATTGTCTTTGAAAAAAATTAATGATAAATATATGCCTTTCGAATAAGCTTGTTTACAATTTTGTCCTATTTCCCATTTTTCTCTAATAAGTTTTCAAAATTAAGATTATTTTTTTTGTAATGTTTTCACATTTTTTGAAAATGTTACGTCTTCACGTTTTATTTAACAACTCGATAAACAAACAAAGTATTTACATTATCTTTGAAGTTAATTAATGATAAATATATGCCTTTCTAATAAGCTTGTTCACAATTTTGTGCTATTTTTCATTTTTCTCTAATAAATTTTCAAAATTTAGAATTTTTTTTTTGTAATTTTTTCATATTTTTCCAAAATGTTACGTCTTCACGTTTTATTTAACAACTCGATAAATAAACAAAGTATTTACATTGTCTTTGAAGTAAATTAATAATAAATATATGCTTTTCTAATAAGCATGTTCACAATTTTGTCCTATTTCTCATTTTTCTCTAATAAATTTTCAAAATTAAGATTTTTTTTTGTAATTTTTTCACATTTTTCAAAAATGATACGTCTTTACATATTATTTAACAACTCGATAAATAAACAAACTATTTACATTGTCTTTGAAGTAAATTAATGATAAATATATGCCTTTCATAAGCCTGTTCACAATTTTGTCCTATTTCCCATTTTTCTCTAATAAATTTTCAAAATTAAGATTTTTTTTTGTATTTTTTTCACATTTTTCAAAAATGTTACGTCTTCACGTTTTATTTAACAACTCGATAAATAAACAAAGTATTTACATTATCTTTGAAGAAAATTAATGATAAATATATGCCTTTCTAATAAGCCTATTCACAATTTTGTCCTACTTACCATTTTTCTCAAATAAATTTCCAAAAATAAGATTTTTTTTTGTAATTTTTTCACATTTTTCAAAAAAGTTACGTCTTCACGTATTATTTAACAACCCGATAAATAAACAAAGGATTTACATTATCTTTGAAGTAAATTACTGATAAATAGATGCCTTTCTAATAAGCTTGTTCACAATTTGTCCTATTTCCCATTTTTCTCTAATAAATTTTCAAAATTATGAATATTTTTTTAAATTATTTTCACATTTTTCGAAAATGTTACGTCTTCACGTTTTATTTAATAACTCAATAACTGCAAAAGTTAATTAGATCATTGAATATACATACCAAAGATAACATTATAACTTTTTCAATTAACCTATTTCTAGATGTGTGACGTTTTCCATTTAGCTGTAATTTGCTTTAAAAATTGAGACATAAATGTTTCCAATTATTATTTTTAAAAATTAATTTGATTTGTATTAGTAATTAACAGACTAATAAAAACTATAATTATTTGAAGGTTCGTGCTTGGAAAATTTTATTACATAACAACTCTACATATTATGTGCGTGCGTAATGAGCAAGTAAAGCAAACATAATTAATGTGCGTTTTTTTTTTGTATTATTATTATTTTTTATGATAATCGTTGTTAGCGCAAAGATTGATAGTTAATTATCGTTGGCGGCGTTCGGAATAATAACGAATCTGTTAGTTGATTAATAGTGTGAGGCTAATTAATATTGTCGTGTATGTTTGCTCTTTGCAGGCTTTAAAGCGATGGAGTGAAGGATGTCCGAAAGGGAGAACGAGACGCAGAGGTGGCTGGAACTGCAGAACGCCAGCCAGGCCTTCAACAACAACATCAGCGTATCTGCAGAGCTGCAGTCGGATTGGGGCCCGAAGAGGGATCCACTGTACATAGTCGTACCACTCTCCATCCTCTACACGATCATCTTCATCACCGGGGTGGTTGGTAACGTGAGCACGTGCATCGTGATCAGCAGGAACAAATCCATGCACACAGCCACGAACTACTACCTCTTCAGCTTGGCCATCTCGGATCTGCTCTTGCTGATCTCGGGATTACCACCGGAGATATACTCGATGTGGTCCAGATACCCGTACATCTTCGGAGAGACCTTCTGCATCATGCAAGGCTTCGCCGCTGAAACGTCTGCAAATGCAACAGTCTTGACGATCACGGCTTTCACCATCGAGCGATACGTGGCTATCTGCCATCCCTTCAAATCGCACACCATGTCTAAACTATCGAGAGCCATTAGATTCGTCATGGGTATATGGATTGTAGCTGTCCTCTGCGCCATCCCTCAAGCCGTATCCTTCGGCATAGTCTACGAGGAATCAGAGAACGGACACGTCTTCGAAGAGAACTACGTGTGCAGCATCAAGGACATGATCGTTCCCAAGCTCTTCGAGATATCCACCATGGTTTTCTTCGTAACTCCACTAACGGCGATCATCGTCCTCTACATCCTCATCGGTCTTCAGCTACGATCGTCCACTGTGGGCCCATCTCGCGGGAACAGCGTCAAGCTCAAGCATCGGGTCTTCAAGCACGCCGAAACCAATTCCACGCAAGCAGTCGTCATCGTCGACGGTGAAAACGGAGAAAAAGAACCTCAGCATCCGCAGGACGAAGAAGAGGGCAGAAAGAACTACACCGGGAATTCTCAAGCCACGAAGCACGTTGTGAAGATGCTAGGTGAGTACAAAATACACGGACCGGTCAAATTTCATACTCGTTAATTAATCCCACACATAAATCCTCGCGTAAAATTAATACGAAGAGTCTCACCTTCGCAATATAAAGTAACCCATCTTGTGTAACGCGCCATCACTCTTCCCATTTTCTCAGAATACTCATTACGTCTTACGGTATTTATTCTGTGCGTCCTTCCCTACAAGCATTAGACTCGTAATAACATCAAGGAGACGCTGAGCCGAAGGAATAATTTAAATAAGTTGATGCGAGGACAAATTAATATTTATAATGGAGAGTCTCCCGCATCGCGCATTGTAATCTCGGCTGTTAACTTTAAATAAACATACAGTTTAAAGGATACTAACAGTAACTTTAACAGACGTCGCAGTACAACTGAATTCCTTTTTACTGAATGTTAAAGTTTCCGGAAATTCATTAAAACAGTTTAATTTGATATTATAACAAATCTCACTTGATTTATTTCTGCGAATGTTAATGTTTCCGAAATATATCAAAAACTATTTAGAATCGAACAGAAAATCGTAAATTAATTTACATAATATCCTTATTATAATGAAATCTGCTCTTTCATCCTCAAAATACGTTCGAAAATCTTTTCTGCAAACGTTAAGGTTTCCGAAATATATCAAAAACTAATTAGAATCTAACAGAAAATCGTAAATTAATTTACATAATATCCTTATTATAATGAAATCTGCTCTTTCATCCTCAAAATGCGTTCGAAAATCTTTTCTGC
>NW_017097936.1:0-1991 GCF_001412225.1 Nicrophorus vespilloides
AAGTTGCGAGGGCACGCCACTACACAGCGTCTTTGGTCCCCAGGTTGACAGCAAGAGACAAAATAACAAAATCTAATACGTTGGTATTATGATAGGAGAGGATTGGTCGTAAAGTTTAATAAATATAAAATACAGTAAGTTTCCATAGATATAAGCCTAATAGTGTGGTGGTTGGTTCAATTACTTAAATGTCGATCACATTGATATATAAATAATATATACGAACTGTTCATCCATGACTGATATAGCCAAGGCCGCCCTAACCACAGTGCTAAATGGGCTATAACCCTTGTACGATAGATTTTTGGGGTGGCAATTTTGCTTCCCTATCCGCATATTTGTTATTAAAAGGCCATAACCTCACCCTCCAACAATCAAAATCTTGTGAGGATTATAATTACTATAATTAAGAATCATTTGTATAACATAACCTAAAATATATTTAATAATACGTTGCCAGCAGTTGCAAAATTAACAAAATCTTATACGTTGGTACTAGAGCGTTGTTGATCAAGAACCGTTTTCGCACCTCAACACTTGCTTCAATTATGCAATTGTATAGTATATGAATATTTTCTGTGAGCGTTCTCTCCTTTATTTTTATATTATGTATAAAAAGTGCAAAAAACATTTACTGTCAACAAAGTTAATGTTAATAGAAGATTTTATTGTTAAAATTAGAAATACTTGTAATGTTGTCAATACTGTAAACGCTGCTCCGTAGAATGATGACTCCCAAATTGCGGGGAGTCTAGATCGAACATTGAAAGAAGACTGTTGAGGGCTCCGGTAGAGAAGATATTTGTGTGAGTCCAGATCGAACCATGAAAAAATACGGCTGAGGACTTCTGTAAAGAATATATTTAGTAGTCTAATAAAGAAGAAATTTGTGTACTCCAAGAAGACGGTGTTGGTGTTCTAGAAAAGCTAAGGCCAACCGTCGAAGATTTTATTGAATACGAAATTAGCTTTTATTGATACTATCTTAAATTCCGATATTTAGTGTTTTTCTCATATTTTCAGAAACTGCAGCAACAATATGCTTAATTTTTGAGTAGTGTAAGATTACTTTTATTGTAGTCACCCTATATAATACGATTATTTATTGTTTCTAAACCTCAACTACAACGTATATTTGCTCAGTGGATAGATAATAGATTTCGAGACATCAATTTCCTATTTGTCTTAAATGATGCAACCAATCTGTGTTTTTAGATATTTATTTAATAATTTTTCTTTTAGGTTATGGATATGATGAGGGGTCACCACATGTTGACGGACGTGATTTTAGAGGTGGACAAGGAATTGTCTCACGCGCATCGCGCCAAGAAGGCGAATCAGTACATAGAACGTCACTTCAGTCAGATCATCCAGGAAGAAGAATTCCTGCAGCTTAACCCAATGCAGCTGATTAACCTGATCAAGAAAGACGAACTCAATGTGCATGGTGAAGAAGAGGTTTACAACGCGGTCCTCAAGTGGGTCAAGTCCGACGAAGACTGCGGACACATAAAGATGGAACATATTCTAAGTGCCGTTCGGTGTCAGTACCTCACGTCCAAGTTCCTCAACGATCAGATGACCAACTGCGATGTTCTGAAAAAAACGCCCGCCTGCAGGTAATACCTCGAGAGTATCTTCAAAGATCTGATGCTGCACAAACGAACTGTCGTCGTTTTCTATTTACTTTTTTGTTATATTATATTCATATTATTGTTTATTTAATAGGTGGATACATTACCAGAAATCATAATTTCAATCGAAGCACTTACTGATCTACTAAATACTTGCACTGCATTTGATACTTTCATCTTTGGTATTTTTTCCGGAAATACATGCCTTGCAGTAATTTTATGCATTAATCTTCTTGTTGTCCTCTTTGGTGCATCTACGAAATGTGCAGTTTGGATATCTTCCCAACTGGCAATGTAATTCCCTCCTTCCACATTAAATTTCAAATTTTTATTTAACACGTTAAGGACGGCGCTTTT
>NW_017097937.1:0-8254 GCF_001412225.1 Nicrophorus vespilloides
TGTAATTCGAGTTGAAATTTGAAAAAATGCTCGAAAAAGCAGTATTTTTACATTTCATTGATTTACTCGAACACTATAATACATAGAATGAACGCAATAGATGCATATGAAAGCTGAATGTTTGGGGAATGTAACGTATATTCATATATTATTGTTGTTTTAACCGTTTGGTTGTAATTCGTGTTCAAAGTTTAAAAAATGCTCGAAAAAGCAGTGTTTTTACATTTCAAAAAAAAAAGATCCACATAATTTATTATTTCTACTATGAATTTTTGTTCGAGTGTAATAATAATGAATTGCTGAACAAGTTGAAAAGTTTCATTTTTTTTGTGCTTCGCTTTGCGGAAGTTGCTAATAGCGATTATGGCAAATGCAAAAGCGGACCTAATCGATTGCCCGGATGGCCTAATTGGCAAGCGAGTGTTAATTACAGTCTCCTGACCTCTGTGCACATACACACAAAGAGCATAGAGAGATCAGCGGGTCTTTCCTTAATTGCAATTAACAAAATCATTCGTCGACCGCAGTAGTAATAACAATAATAATGATGACGATAATAACAAGAACAATGAGGATGCGAAGTGTGACGGAGCGATGATTGATTAAAGGGGCGTTCGGGCCGAACGCAGGAATCAATTTGGTATGCAAATCGAACTGTAATTTGGCTTAATCGGAGAGTCCATCCAAATTGAAATTTACACTAATCAACAGCAGTAAAATACAAAAAAAAATAAAAAGAACCTACAAATATTTTTTTTTAAATAATAAATTCCCTATCAATTTTCTGGGCAAATAAACAGTTTTGTTTATTCAATTCAATTTTTCGTCTCGAGTGTACTTTGAGCGTCTAAAATTCTGTTTGTTTAATTTAACTGAAACGGAAACGAAATCCTTTGTTTGTTCCAGCCAAGAGCTTCGGGTCTCACAAATAACTTGAGAAAACCAAACTGAATTCTAACGAGATTCTAAACATACTAAATATTACCACAATATCTGATCCAATTGTACACATACATTGTTTTTTGTAATAAATTTAATTTTAGACGTAACTAAATTAAATAAACAAGTTTAGTTTATAATACAGTGGAACCTTGCTTAAGGAGCAAAATAAATTGTAAGAAAAATGACTCCAAAATGGAACGGATTATCGTATATTATATTAGTTTATATGGGGAAAATACATAACTACCACACATTTTCTTTATAAAAACTTGCTCCTGGTGAATGTTCCAAAACCAAAAATAAAAATCCCATTCACTCCAGCCAAACTGGTGCAAAATCTAAAAACCGATGATTCTATCTTCAACAGCTTGATCCAAAACATCAATCCATGCTTCTATAATGTTTTTTCAATTTCTCTTAATGTGTATGTACCTATCTTCCCATAATGTGTATTATCTTTAAAATTGTGTGTATTCTATAACATTTAATTATTTTCTATAATATATATTCATGTTCTAAATGTCGTTCTTAAAAATGTGTTTGTAACCTACTTTCCAAAATGTGTATCTAATCCCCATAAATTGTATAATTTTGTTGTTGTTTGTTATTACTAAAAACTGTAACCCATAAACAGCATGCTGAAAGAATTACGGCTTAAAAAGTGTGTCTACTCATGTGATGAAACTTGTATAACCATAGATGTAAATCTATGGGGAAAATTGTAAAAATCCGGAAATTTTGGAACGGATTATTCTCATTATTTAATTATTGTAAAAATAAATTTACAGTTAGTTTTCTAACTAAACTAGAATATGAACAAAAACTCAACTTATTTCATTTTATCTTTTCGAGTATTCAATTATTATTGCTGCACAAATGATACATTGTTTGCATTGAATTATTGATGGCGTTAATCGAAATGCATGATAAATTTAATTGAAATTGCTTTACCTGCATTTTCTATTTTTTTTTTCCATGTTTCCACCGTCCACCCAAAAACCGCTTTTCTCTCACTCTCGTCAGTTTCAATTTGGAATGTAATTACGAAATTTAATTTTCTGTTTGCGCCATCGACAATTTAAATGTTGACAGGAAATGCAACAGTTTTTGGTGTATGTGTGTATGTATATATTTTTTGTTACAGTTTTCCATGAGAATTTCGAAATTTCATTACGGCCCCAAAATTTGCTTTCGATTAATCGCTCGTCATTCAATTACTCGCTCATAGTTTGCGGAGCTCAAATGTTTGCATTCGCAAAACGACATTTTTTTTTTCAAGTGAACGAGAGAATGAAATCAAAAAATACTTTGAATTCGATTTGGAGTTATTTCTCGCTTTCAAATACGCTTTTGTATCTGCGTTGGATGTCGGTTTTGTATGCGGTTTGATGGTAATTGTTAATCGCAGAAAGCCGCAATCATTGAGTCGTCAGAGGAGAGGAGAGGCATTGCTAATTAATAATAACGTGCGGGGGAGGATTGGGGATGGGGGATTATTAGCTACTGCGGATTTGTTTGATGACTGTGGGCACGGTTCGATATTAATCCTGCGAACGTAATTGTACGATCAATGCCCCAAAGTTATCTTCGCCCCACACCCAATTCTATTTATTCCAATCCGCTGATTGTTCATCGAGGAACAATTGACATCACCGCCGCCTCCTCCGATCAAACGCATTCCCATTTCCCGACGCGAAATAACAATAAACCTAATTATATAATTAATTCAAACTATTACCAATAGATTCCCAGAGCAAATCCTACAATAGCAAATTATGTGCAGTATTAATATTATTTTTTTGTAATTATACTAACTACATTGGTATAGAAACCTAGCGCAACCACTATAATTTATTAGTACTTTTATAAAGTGATTTTAAAGTTAAGAAATATAGTAAAAATTGGGATTTAATTATTAAAAAATATGATTTCATTAAAAAAAAAAACTGGAATTAAAACCAACCCAACCTTAATTTATTTGAATTTCTTGAAAATTGTGATTTTTTTAAAATTAAATTAAATTAGTGATACAAGGAAAAATGAAAACTTTGATGATTTTTGTGATTGATGAAAGGAAAAGTAAAAAAACGTAGCGGAAAGAGAAAGAATAAATGATTGTTTGCGAGAAGAGAGGTGGTGGGTTTTTTCTGAAAGGGTCTGGATTATATTTTATATAACCAAATCCGTGACCGCCAAGAGGAGGGTGGATGGGTGGTGGGTTTTGGTCGACGACCATTTGGTTCCGTAATCGAGTGACCTTTGCACACCCGGGCCCTCGTAACTTTTGCAGCGCAGTCGGCTGCTGTCATATTAATGCCACAATATGTGAAAAGGGCCTTTGCGGAATGACAAAAAAATATATATTGTGTGTGTGTGTATAGGAAATAGTAAGAAGTTGAAGGAAGGAGGAGCGTGCAACGAGCAGAGATTATTTATGGATATTGCAACAAGGAAGAATGAAAAGCTAGGACGAAAAAAAGGAGCGTCCTGCATAAAATCTGCGAATTCAAATTATTCGGATATAAATTTGCAAAGAAAAAAAACATTGGATTTTTTGAGCGTATAAAATAATTAGCGACATACACGCACGCTTATTTAAGTTCCTCAAATTCCTAGAGCAAGTTTATTATTGCCAGGAACGTCGACAAAAAAAAATGCCGATATTCGCATAGAATTCATAAAAATTCCGAAGCTTCAGTCTGCAATTTTTCCTCCTCCCCCCATTCGCGACATCCATCCCTTATTTTTTTTTTAGTTCTGTTTTCATGAAATCCCACGCATAATTTGGCTGTTTGAATGTGTTTACACTGTTTTAATCGAAAGGCGGGTGTGCGACGGCAATAGTAAAACTGCTCTCGTCTCCGAACCTCCCTTAATGTATTCCATTGAAGTTTGCTCGAGTACTTAGAGTTTGGAAATTAATTCATCCACCTCCCGTGCCGTACCAATCCGCACCCCGTCGTACATCCGTCAACATTAGCGATTCAATTCCTGCGAGCGGAAGCGCAAATTCCGAATTTAAATATGTTAATGCATGTGTGATTCATTTTTGAAACGCGCAAAATGTGAGAGAGTGAGTGAGAGAGAGAGAGAGAGATGGTGAATGAAGCATCCGGCGCATCCACCGCAAGAACAAACCGTCTCGTGCAGATCGGAATTCTCAGTGAAATAAGAAAAGAAAAAGGAATTCGAGTGAAAACAGAATAATAAGACGAAAAACAAAAAAAAAAGAAAAGGGGAGAGAAATAATGCTCGGCTTTTATTATATGGAAAACTCGAAAAGGGATTTATGAATCCATTGGCAAAAAAAATGCTTGCAGGATTTTCCTTTTGTTTTTTTTCTCTCCTCTTGGCACGCTCACGAATTATTCAATAGTGTTCTTGAATATTTCAGAATCTTCAAACATTTATAAACCAATTGACAACTTTAGAAAATATATAATTTTATGAAAAAAAAGTATTAACTGAAAATTAACAGAAAAGTTTATAAAAGAAGTTTTTTCAAAATGTACATAAAAAATTATGAATTCAGCAAATTTTATTACAATATTCATTATTATTAGTTGTAACAATTGATCATAAATAATGTTACAAGTTAAAAATTAATAATTACAAGAATCTAACATTTAATTATTAATTTTTATAACAAATTTAATTTTGATAACATCTAGATTCATTTACAATTCATCAAGTTTTCCAATTGACAACTTTAGAAAATATAGAATTTTATGAAAAAAAAAGTATTAACTGAAAATTAACAGAAAAGTTTATAAAAGAAGTTTTTTCAAAATGTTTGTTTTTGATAATTTCTACGAGATTTCTAATCAGATCAGATCAGAACTAAAATGTATAAACAAATATAATTATCATTAAATTACATAAAAAATAATGAATTCAGCAAATTTTATTACAAATTTAATTATTATTAGTTGTAACAATTGATCATAAATAATGTTACAAGTTAAAAATTAATAATTACAAGAATCTAACATTTAATTATTAATTTTTATAACAAATTTAATTAAGTAAAAAGTCCAAAATTTAATAATTAGAACTATTAACAATAGGAAATAAATAATACAAATCAATTAAACAAAAAAAAGGGGAGAGAAATAATTCTCGGCTTTTATTATATGAAAAACTCGAAAAGGGATTTATGAATCCATTGGCAAAAAAAATGCTTGCAGGATTTTTTTCTCTCTTCTTGGCACGCTCACGAATTATTCAATAGTGTTCTTGAATATTTCAGAATCTTCAAACTTTTATAAACCAATTTTTATTCTACCAAAAATTGGATCAATTATTTTAACGTAGTATTTTGATAACATCTAGATTCAATTACAATTCATCAAGGTTTACAATTTTCAATTTTAGAAAATATAGAATTTTATGAAAAAAAATTATTAAATGAAAATTAACTAAAAAGTTTTTTTCAAAATGTTTATTTTTGATAATTTCTACGAGATTTATTTAATCTTTGACTGTCAATTATTGATTGATTGATGTTCTGTAATTTTGTTACACTTCTTCTGCAGCTGCTCTTATTGTTGTTTGTTTGTTGAGTTAGAGTCAAAAAATTATTAACTGAAATTTTTTATCAAAATGTTTATTTTTGATAATTTCTACGAGATTTATTTAATCTTTGACTGTCAATTATTGATTGATTGATGTTCTGTAATTTCGTTACACTTCTTCTGCTGCTGCTCTTATTGTTGTTTGTTTGTTGAGTTAGAGTCATAGTGGCGTAACATATTTTCCTGATACGTTTTTATTTACGTTGTTCATCTCCCAAGTCCAAACGGTGATTTTTTCGCTCTTCCCTCGTCGACGTTTCTCTCACCCTCTTCTTGGCCCCGGGCATCAGCCGCTGCGCCACCCCTTCACATCCCCCCCTACCACCCACGACGAGTGTACATTTTTCCTGTCAATTTCCTCGATGGCCTGCCAAAGCCTTCCCATCCACGAAGCCAAAACTCGTAAAAATCCTCTTCGACCGAGAGCCGCAGCCGTGTTGGCATTAGCACCAATTCGGATGGACTTTTCTACAAAACCCGTTGCCCACCCACGAAATTGCCACGAGATAAATGAGAATTGACCGGTCGGATTTATTAGCAGAAAAGTAACAAAAAAACGAAGAGAAACACACATTGTGTCTTTCTTCGCGCCGCCTGTACACACATATTTGTTTTTTTTATTTCTTTAGAGGTATAAATTCCGAATCCAATCTTGTTCGCGCATAAAATTTATCGATACCTTATTTTTTTTTATTGAAATCATTAATAATGAATCGCGTTACTCAATGATAGTAAATTTGTTTTTTTTTAATATTATTATTTAATGATTGAAAGTTAACGTTTCTATTGAATCGAAGCTTGTATTTCATTTCATTTATTTGTATGTTGTGTGCGCAAAGCAGCGCAAAGAGAATTACTGTTAAATCCCTTTAGGAAAATCCTTCCGATAAGTAAGCTCCCGGTTTCAGGATTTATTATTTAAAAAGAAGAAACTTTTGAAAGTATTTTGTTTCGCGTGTGCGTCGCAGCCGAAAGTAATTTCGTGGACACAGAGGACTTACCTTATTATCCTTCTGCCACGAGCAGGTCCCTCTTTTATTGAAGACCTTGCAGATGAGAAGAGCGTCTTCGCCGGGATTCACCTCGGTGTACGACGGTTGCTGCTCGAATCTCTGCACACCTTCGACCAAAGACCCTGAAATACGCACGAAAAAAATTTATATATATATATAAAGAGAGAGGGTGAAAACAAACTTAAATGCAATAATCCGAAATTATGTTTGGCGGCATTACGAAAATGAGCAATCTTGGAGGGATTGGGGGAAACACGCCATCCACTTTCGCCGAAACTTTCGGCTTCTTTCCAAAGCCTCACCGCATTTATTTATACATAATGCAGATGAACTTTCCTGATGTGCGCGAATCACGCAGACGGAAGCTTCCCCTAAAACGCAACCTTCTTCTTCTTCGAGAACCTCTCTTTCTCTCCTCTATTTACATTTAATTCGCATAATTTACCTGTTATTCTTGGGCCAGGAAAATGTTATTACCTTTATTTTTAGATTTACATTGCAGACTCGATTAAGCTCCAACAGTTTGCTGACTTAAAATCTTATTTATTTTATGCTTGTTGGAACAAAAATACAATTAATTTATAATATTTTAATTGAAACTCAAAGAAACGTTACTTTTTATTAAATAATCAGAACTAAAATGTATAAACAAATATAATTATTATTAAATTACATAAGAAATTATGAATTCAGAAAATTTAATTATCATTAGTTGTAACAATTGATCATAAATAATGTTACAACTTAAAAATTAATAATTACAAGAATCTAACATTTAATTATTAATTTTTATAAAAAAATAATTAAGTAAAAAGTCCAAAATTTAATAATTAGAACAAATAAAACCAACTAATTGAAAATTCGACTTTACAAAATTATTCTCTTAATTATGATTAATTCAAAAAAAATGTTTTTTTTATATTTAAATTTCCATTATTTTTTGAGTGGTTTAACGTGAGTGGAATTTTTGATGTGTTTATTTGCGTTATATTTTTAGGTAGATCATAAATTTTTCGTTTTATTTATTTTTTTTTCAGTGGGTCGTGCGAACGCAATTATGAAAACGTCTCATCAATCTTTCCGGCGATAGAGATCACCACCGTGGTCAACCCAATTTGCAATAGTTCACACGGGCACATTTTTACCTTGTAAACGCTCTAATCGCTCCCATAAAGTACATTTTTATTGTTCCCGTTGACAACGCGATATTGTACGTTAATGTATTGCTCTGCAAATCTCCCAAATTCCTTCTGATTTCCATTATATTTACTATTTTGTTAAGTACTTTTTTATTGTGTTATAATTCCTATGATGACTCTTGTTCCTTAGGTTTGAGGACTTTGGTTTTGGATAACATACAAAAATGTAGTCATATAGGAATTTCCATATCCATGCCTTAAGTTCAGGAAGTTTGGTTTTGGGTGTATTTTAAAAAAACATACATTTGACGTGATTGTTTTACTACAAACTATTGTTACTGCGCGCTTTTGTCTTATGCGCTTTTATCATTGTGCGATTTTGTTACGGCCCCAATATATCATTTGATATAGATCAGCGGTCGGGGAACTTTTTTAACCATTACCCCAAAATATTATTGCGTAAGTCGATATTAACACCCCCCCAATCTGAAAATAAAACAATCAATGTAAATTTTAAATAAATATTATTATTGAATTAATTTACATTTACATATTTATAAAAGTTACATGAAAATAGTAACAAATA
>NW_017097938.1:0-8278 GCF_001412225.1 Nicrophorus vespilloides
AGCGGATTCAACGCAGTCGAATACAAGGGAGAACCAATTGTCCAAAAAGCCGTCGTAGCCAAATCCATCATCCCAACCAAGACCATCGTAGCTGCTCCAGTTTACAACGCCTACCATCATTAAGAACTTGACATTTTATATTATATTTATGAATTTGTAAGAAATAAACTAGAGTAAAATTACATCTTTTTGTTATTTATTTATTTTTCATCAATGCAAATTCTATAGCAATAATGAAATATGACAATTAGTCACAAATTATTGATGTTTGTATTTTTTTTAATAGAAGAACTCATTTTAAAAATTTATATTTAAATACAGGTTTATTTTAAAACAATATTGCTATGATTTAGAAATTATAATTATACATAAAATATCATAGTATTTATATTTAAATAATATTTTCACTTAACAAAATACAGCAAACACTTCTGTTTTAATCAGTAAGGAAATGAGGCACGAGGAAATAAAATTTTAAGTGACTAAATTAAAAATTCATTTTAAAAAATAGTACACAAAATTATATTTTATACATACATCAATAAAATTTTATTGAACTGAAAAAGCGAAATCAAAATTATATCCATAATACAAAGAAAAAGATAATCAAATAAAACAATAAAATAATATATAATCCTCAAAATATGAATAACCATAAAATAATGAAAAATAATACAAGTAGAATCGAATATATATTCACGTCCATAAAGAAACGAGAAATCTCATACAAACATAATATTAAAAAATTGTATTTACAGATACAAATTTTAAAATATTATTAAGAAATGGCTCATTGGCCGGAGAATTTCCATACCATTTATAATTATTTTTGTACAATTGATATTTGTATTTCAATAGACCTTTTACAGCAGATAATAGTTTGTGTTTTAGTATTTTTGTTGTGAATAAATATGTTTATTTTTTACTATTTCCATGAACATTATTATTTGTATTAGTTTATTAAATGTTACTAAAAAAAAAATAATTTAGTATTAACACACATGAAATAAATAGTACTTTCAATAATATTATTTAGTTCTGTTAATAATTGTAAGTACCTGTACAAAATATAAAAATCATCTGAGGTCAATTAACTAATTGTTCAAAATGCCGTCGTTACCAAAGCCATCATCCGTACCAATACCTTTGCAGTATACAAGGTTTTCGATCACTAAAACAATTATGTAGAGTATTTTTTATATTATAAGAAATAAAACAGTAACTGATAAGAAATGAAGTAATTTTTGTTTGTACATTGCTTTGAAGTTTATATGAAAATAAATAAATTGAAGAAATTTCTATTTTGAAACTGCTCGAAAATCGTACAAAGTATACTTTGTCTGCTTAAATTTAAAAAGAAGAAGATATGTCATTGGACAGTGTTTATAAGATGAAAAAGTACTCTGAACTAGTTTAAAAGGTAATTTGTCTTCCACTGAAAGTTATAAAATGTATTTTATTATTGTAATATGATAATTGTATTATTTCTATTACGGAATAATCTTGTCGTTAGCTTATAGATGTGTAACCATCAAATTTGAACTTCAATTCGGCTATCGACATATCTGCCTACTCTATTTTATTTTTTTTAAACGCTTTTGTAAATGTAATATTCTTAAATGTTATAAATAGTATATTATTATGTAATATTTATTATATATATTGTTATAAATATACATACATTGAGAAATACTTTATTTTGAATACATTTAGTGAATAAATAAAATTAAATTAAATAAGTGAAAAGTCACGAAAGAACACTTGGAAATCGAATAGTTTCATGAAATGGATTGTCTTCAAAGTTCCACTTGTAATCACTATTTTAGTTATAAAAATATTTATTATAATTTTTTATTGGCAAATTTATTGACCCATTTTGACAAAAGGGCTATCAACTGATGTTCATATTATACCTGGATTATAATTAAAATATTAACCTGCTCATAGTTATGTAATAATATATATATATATTTATTGACAACTAATTGTAATTAAATTTACACAAATTTAACTGCAATATAATAGTTAAATGTTTATTCTCGTTTGAAAATAATTGAGATTATAACAATGATGCTATAGTTAACATTTCAATAAATTATCAAATATATTTTAATAAACTTCCAAACCGTAATTTCTTATTTTATTTAAATCTAGAATACAGGAAAGCATAATCTATATTTGTTGTATTTACTACATTACATATCTGAATGTATGTATTGTATTAATTTTATGTTTTATAACATATAATTAAATATAATGTCAGAAAAATTTATATACAAAAACGAATTAGGTTTTATCACTTTTTATTATTCAAATTTAAAACTTTATGCAAATGATATAGCACTGATGTAAAATGTAAATTGTTGGGTTGTCTTTTAATGAATAGTGCAAGAGAATTTACCAGTTTTAAAGCATAATTTATGTTATTTAAACGTATATGATATAACACAATTACTTCCGTAGTGTTATTACTACATAAAATAACTTTTTTCTTAGTTAAATTTATACTTACGTAATATCTTCAAATTCTAATTAACAACTTACCTCGTACTTTATAAATAAAACTTTAAAAAACTTTTACTTTTTGAAGAAACTTAATAATTCATATTTTTTTTATGTCGTGTAAATTTATTCACTGTTCATCAATGTGAATATTGAGTAAATTTAAGATCGCGGTTGACATTAGATAGGTATCTTTCCCAGTGGATAGTTACCATTATGATAAGTTTTAATTTAATTTTGAACCTGTGCCCACTAGCACGTGGGTAGGGCGACTTAATCATTCGGTTATTAGTCGCCCAAAGCCTGTTATGAAAAGTTATTAAGATAAATTATTCAGATTAAATGTACATACAAAATTTCTGAAATAATAGCTCACATTGATATTTCTGTAAATAAATACTTTGATTTAATTTCATTATTATTTTAATTTACCTTTGGAAACATGCAAAACTAAGAACTTTATTTGAAGATACGAAGTGTCTTTACAAATAATGTACTTATATAGTATAGATAAAACGTTTATTATCAATGTTATCGTCAGCACTTTTAAGTAATGTTTGTTCATTTTTTAAATTCTAATATATTATTTTTTATTGAGAATTAATATTTTATTTCAACGTTGATCAAACGTTTATTTTTAATAAAATTATTTAAATTTGGAGATAATGTAACAGCAATTAAATAAATCAAAATAAGCTTATGCAATTATTTTTTTCTTTAAACTAAATAATTATAATATCATTTAAATTCTCGGAATTTTGTGCAATTTTTGTGGCTCGAATTTCAGAGAAGCAGGTTTGTCACTTTACATAAATGAAAGAACAAGTGTAACAAGTAGAAACCTGCATGCTCATGCCCACTTTTTCCTTTCGAAGTGTTACTTAATAACTGAATGCGACCTAAATAAGTATGCAGCGCAAAGCGTTACGTAGGCCTCAAAAGTGTATCAACTTTTTTTGGCGCACGTTAACCGTAAACTTGAAATATTTCGCGAGCAAATTCCTTTCATTTTCTCTTTAGCAATCCAATTAAAATAGCTTACAAAATATGCTATTTAATACATTCCTAATTCATTGATAAAATATTATGCGCATAGAATGTGAAAACACGTATCAGAATAATGTAATTATCAATAATGAAATAATAATATTTAGTGGAACAATTAAACTTAGATAAATAAAAATTTACATCTTTTTATATATTAATAAGAGAAATAAAAATAACTGTTACAGAGTCAATATCACCATGGTGAACACTTATATCATGTCTCGTTAATTATTAAACCACAAGATATTATTTAAATTGGAAAACCAGAATAGTAAACCACATATTAAATAACTTGCTTTTACTTTTGTTCTTACTTCATTAAATTTCGGACAATAAAATTGGGTCACATTATTGCCCGAAGGCATAACTTGTGACAATTCGAAGAAAGGAGAATACGCGATTTAATAAGTATTGTATGTATATGTATTTTGAAAATTCTTAAAGTTATTATAAAATTTGTATACGTTACTTTTAATTTGTAAATGCGTTTACTTTATAAACTAAATTAACAGTTTATAAAGAGGAATTTTAATCATTATATATACGTTTTTATTAAATTATTATTTTAATAATTCATGTATTCCGATATAACATACTACTTTTACTATACGATTTCACTCTACATATTCTTAGAGTTATATATATCTTAACATTATTGCTGAGCGTATTTTTATCAAATATTATAACATTAAATAATTAGCAATTATCTAAAATACTTTTCCATTAAGAATTGAAACCATAGATCAAAATTATTTATGTATTTTGTGTCGTTAACCTTGTTGAATTAAATACAAGCAAAATTTATTAATATTATTAATAAGTAATAATACAAAGTGCTATTGACTATAGATCTTTCTACTCTAGTATTATTATCCATGTTTTTTCTTTTTCTTTGTAAATTACTACAATACTCCTGGTAGAAAACTCGCAATTAATTCTTATTTTAAAATAACAAACTTTCACAAAAAATGTAATTTTCTTGGAATATTACTATTATAAATATCAAATATGAACTCCAAAAAAAAAATAATGATAAATATAATCAGTAGCAAAAAAATTTATTAAAAAATATTATTTGTTTGATTTATCTGCAATTCGACTTAAATTTATAAAATATTTCTTTAATCGCTTCACATACTAATGTTCTGGCCATTGGCCTACTCGACAACAGTCAAACCACAAACAGGCTGCGTTAAAAACCACTAGATTTAGTATAAATAATTATTAATGTTCAAAATAATCATAATGGTAACTATCCACCAGGAAAGATTATCCATTTAATGTCAACCGCGATCTTAAATTTACTCAATGTTCACATTGATGAACAGATTGTGTATAAAATTATACGATATAAAAAAATACTTTTCAGAATTTTATTTTTATAAATATATACAAGTTAAATATATAATAGTTATTAGTGGTGATAGGCATTGAATACTGAAGCAGCAACGATGTTCTTAGATACTACGGCCTTTTTGGACAATTGGTTCTCCTTTGTATACTACTTCAGCGTTGAATCCGTTGTGGGAGTCAGCAGAGTAGTGCACGATACGGGTAACACCATCAGGTTGGACCAAGGTATAATATCCCTTAACAACATCACCATCACGTTCTTCATGTTGGTTCTTGACATCACCAGTGTGGTCATCTTGAACTCCGTATTGGTAAGAATATTGTGGATGAGCATCAGCGTATACTTCTTGGTGAACAGCCTTGATGATTGGGATAGCATATTGAGATACTGGGGTAATTCTCTTTACAACAGCTGGGGTAGCATGATAAGCAGCAACTGGAGCAGCATAAGTTTGAACTGGAGAGTTG
Organism: Nicrophorus vespilloides; assembly: GCF_001412225.1. NCBI lineage: Eukaryota > Metazoa > Arthropoda > Insecta > Coleoptera > Silphidae > Nicrophorus > Nicrophorus vespilloides. Next base: position 5,371 of record NW_017097938.1, read on the forward strand.
TGGTATGTAACTACTGGGGTGGCATAATGAGCAACTCGGGCAGACTTGACCAGAGTTGGATAATGGTTGATCGAAGAGTAGGAAGAAGCTTGTTGGTTGTGTCCGAGTTGAAACTCACCAGCTTGTGCAAAAGCCACGACAGCGGAGATAGCTAAAATCTAAAACAAAAATATAATTATTAAATAAATTATATACATTTAATACTTTTTAATTTAGTTCGTCCTACTTTTGAGATCATGTTTGTAAGCGAGGAAAGTATATACTGTTCGAATTTATTTCGTGTGTTTTAAATAAAACCGGTCCCACCCAAAATTATTACATAACATATCGTTGAAATATGTATCGTTGAAAATACACAAGCAAACAACGTTCAACCGTGAACTTGAGAACGTATTCACATAATTTACTTAACACAGTTCTATTAATATTTGAATAATGTCTACAAATTTTTCAATTATGAAACGGCGCATTTAATTGCTCATTTTTTCAATTCATATGGTATCTAATTAAACATGTTATTCAATTAGCACAAAAATAGTTTCGTAACGTTTTGAAAGTATGAATTAGTGCGAGTAGATTTATAGTGCGTGAATAATTAATCCCGTGCACGATTTTTAGCAAGTTCTAGGTTAAGATTGCATTGCAATATGTTTCTAAACTAAAGTTATTTGGAACATATTCAATTAATTTATAATAAAGTAATAGTGAAAATAAGTCAGTGATGAATTATCTAATTATATATTTTACATTAGATTTGACTTATGGTGAATATTCATTTACACCAATATTAAGAAAAACGTAGGAAAAAATACTGTCCCGCCTGTCATCAATTTTTCTGCGAATCCCCCAAGTATATTTCGCGATCCCCACTATTAGAAACACTGATTTACACCACCAATAAATATATAAATTAACTATATTTTGTAATAATAATGCGGAAGAGAAATACTTAAAAGTAAAATCGATTTATGTAAAAATCTACTAGAATTTGTGATTAAGAAATATTTTACTGCCTATTATATAAAGATTGTATAATTTTAACTGACATAAATAATAAAACAATGTTCACATGATTATATTATTGGACAACATACATTTAGTTAAGAAATATCTACAACACTGGACGGTAACCACAATGGATACATATAGTATTCGTCGATGTAAAAACGTGACATAAATTCCTTGAACATAAGCAGGTTATGTATAATCGACAATAGGTTAACAGGAAGCAATTGTATTTTTTTTTAACTTAAGTAAGAATATCATTTGTAAAACATGAGTGAGCAACTGGAGTGACATAGTGGGATACTGGAGTTACAGTCTTGACTACAGCTGGAGTGGCAGAGTAGTCAGCTACTAGAGGAGTAAGAAGTGGCATGGTGAGCATGTCCAGGTTTAAAAAAATCCAGCTTGAGCGCAAGCTACCAAAGCGGAAACAGCTAAAATATAAAAATAATAATAATATTTAAAATATTCTAAAATCATTGATCTACATATTATATAAACAGCAAAGAAAAAATATATTTTGTAAAAGTGTTTTTATATCTTATGCAATACTGCATACTGGTGTTTATAATTACTAGATCGAATATAATGTAACTTAGAATTTGTATCCAATAGGCATTAGCAGTAGTTGAATTATTTATTTAATAATTGTATGTTGTTTTGAATGAAAATATATTATTATATAATTAAATTATATTATTATATAATATTTTATAAGTGTACTATTCTCAATAGATTAATAATTAAACTAAATTATAATTAACAATAAATTAGTTAAAAAAACAGTTCGGAACGACTATGGTTCTTGGCAGTTTTGCTTAAAGTTCGATCAATATCAATTATGCATAATTAAATAATATTATAAAATAATTGAAATATTTTTAAAACTTAATGTTTTCAATTAATAGCAAGTAATTTTTGGAAAGTCAATCCAGTATTGATTTGTTTTAATTATTATTTTATATTTCAAAAGAATTTCAAAAATGTATTATATCTTCAATTTAAATTGGGAACAAAATTTTTATTGGCCCTTTAATCAGCCAAAAGTCTATTAATTGTGGTCTTTCTGCTACGCATATGTTATATACATATTTCATAATATACAGAATTTAGATCAAAATATTTTATATATAGTTTTTTGCTGTAGATTTAATATTTGATGATGATGAACATCTCTTTTGTATCTCGAAATTAACAGAAGAACTATTGGACGGAAAGATTAGGGTCGATAGACTTTTGGCCAGTTACATTCCTTTAAGTTTATGGAATTTTTATCTTATTTTTGTTTAACTACTTTCTTTTTCAACCATTTTCATGTTGTTATTATTTATATTTTTAATGTTTTTACTGACTTTATACACCTATTCCTCATTATACGCCCGCTATTTATTTATTTTGCTTAATTATGGCACTTTTTAGATTTACGGCCCACAATGTTTCGTTATACGGCTTTTCGCTTTACGGGCAACCTTTTGGAAATGTACCTAGGGTGTACACCAATAAAAATAATAAAAAACATTGGCGGAAAGACTTAGGTCGATAGACCTTTGCTTACAATTGTGACTAATAAAGATTATTATTATTATAAAAAACATTTGTATACATTATAAATAAAACATAAATAAAGAATGAAGATAATAAAACTTCGATTTTAATTTTAAAATTACGAATTCGGTAAAACTAATCATATTGGAAGACTTAGTGCTAAATTGCCCACTTATATTATTTTAAGTCACTATTTGTCATATGGTGACCACGGTGCTCCCGTATTTCTGAAATATTAAAAGCTTCAATGTTGTTTTATTCTGATTCGTAATATTAATTTACTAATATAGTATAGTTAATATTTAATTATTTAAAACTTTGGTCGATAGACTATGATAATAATATATATATATATATA
>NW_017097939.1:0-1406 GCF_001412225.1 Nicrophorus vespilloides
TATTACTGTGGTTTTAGCTGTTTGGCTGTCATTCGTGTTCAAAATTTAAAAAATGCTCGAAAAAGCAGTGTTTTCACAGTTTGTATTGAACTCATTAACTTCTTCAAGGATTTCAATATCAGTTTTTTTAATTGTATATAAGTTATAATCAATACAACAACAAATTATAGAAAAGAGAGAAAAGTTTACGTTTCATCCTTGAACAATAAACTCTAATCTGGATTCACAATCAAGTGACAAATAATAAGATTTCATTTGTTTTTCAAAAAAACAAAATGTATCTAAATAAACTATTTTTTTTTTCCAATTTTCCAAAAAAATTGTTTGTAATTTTTTTTGAAAATGTCATTGCACAAATGTTAACAATATTGTTTAATAAAAAAACATTAATTGTTGTAATTAATTTCTTGTAATTTTTCTCATAAAATACATAAAAATTGTATTTATTAATAGATAAGATAATAGCAGAATACATATGGAAATGTATTAAACGGTGAAATTACTTGAATTTAAAGAAAAAATAAAGTATTAATTATTTTATAAAACTATAGTAAATTTTCATCGGAAAGTTATATGATTTATGATGTGCAATTCTCACAGTTTCTTTTAAAGGATTCAAAACTGAAGAAATGTACCTTTTCCAAGCAATCAGCAAAAAGGTGACGGCAACCGCCTTCGGCCCTCAACTTACGTAAATCGTTACGTTTCAGCGGCTTCGCGAGTCTTGGAAGGTTCAGTATATAGAAATGAAGGATCTCTTTCTTCGGCAACTTGTACTCCGTCATCTGTTTACTACGAAAAAAACAATTTAGTCGACGAGATCACATCAACTTTGCTCGAATTCGTACATCACTTCACACTTGCAAACGCAATTCGCACCGCAACCCACGACGAAGATCACCGCCAAAATTAAGAATTGCATCTTTGAAGATTCATCCAACGACTGATCGCAAATTTACAACGCAAATTATCGCACCCGAATTAATTGCGTCACATCGTTTCTCCGAAACGTTTCAATGCATCACTGATTATCATATTTCAAAAATTATAATCAAGTCAATAGTGAAAATAAGAACGCAAAATTTTAACTTTTGTTAATTCGTTTAATTATTTCAATAAAATTTGTAAATTTTAAATATTTTAGTTAATTATATTTGAAAGATTTTCTTCTATTCATTTCGAACGATAAATCATTAATTAATTTCATCTTCATCATGAATTTCGATATAAAAAAAATCTGTTAGTGAAGAAACTTGTAAAGAGAAAAATTTACCGTCATCCTTGTACTTATTCTATATCTGGTCCTCGTCCTTCTGCATTTCTTCGACCTCAAAAATCCGCATCTTTTCTTATATGTTTCTTCGTATGCTTCATTGAACGTCTCCGGTACTAATCTTGACTTGCTG
>NW_017097939.1:1418-3997 GCF_001412225.1 Nicrophorus vespilloides
AGAAACACGTGTTTACTCATCTTCCTGCTTAAGTATACTGAACACTGAGCTGAGCTGAAGCAGGATTGACTAATATATATCACAGCTATCTCATTTGTAATGATAAACTTTAACATCGTAAGTTTCAAACATAAAATGAAAATATTTATTTCTTGGTGCTAATTTATTACAATAGTTTTAATGATTCACTAAAAACGCAAGATTTTTCACATTCTTCAATTATTAATGATGATTTGTTAATAATCACATTTTTTTTTAATTTAAATTCATTTGAAAGAAAATTCCTTACCCGAATCAAGTAATCTATAGTAATTTTCTATAGTTTTGAGTGAAACTAGATGACCTTGAGTTATTCTTGTAATCGCATCGTCATGTGCATTTATTTGCGTTATAACAATAGTTTAAAGCAGCGAATATTAGTAGCAGTGAGCAATTTTCCAAATATCTGCTAAAGTATTGATACATTCCTGTGATCTTATCCATATTGCTGTAATACGCGTTCAAAGTTGAAAAATTGAAATTAGAACGTTCGAAAAAGCAGTGTTTTTACATTTCATTGATTTACTCGAAAACTATAATACATAGAATGAACAAAATACATGCATATGAAAGCTGAATGTTTGGGGAATCTAGCAATTATTGATATATTACTATGGTTTCAGCCGTTTGGCTGTAATTCGTGTTCAAAGTTAAAAAATGCTCGAAAAAGCAGTGTTTTTACATTTTATTGATTTACTAATAACGATTTCTTAATTTTAAATAATTCAGTAATTTCCGTCAATTAAAATGTTGAAATTATATCAAAAAGTAAACTTGCTTTCAAAGAGGAAATAGATTAAAAAGTGTGGGTATTTGAGCATACTAATCATTTCCTGTATTATTCATTGAAAGCGTTCGCACTAATTTATTAGTTTTAAATTATTTTTTCAGTAATTTTCAATCATTTAAATTTTTCTCCGAATTAATTATTTTTTCAACTTTTTTGACAAAAACAGAAAAGTTTTGGATTTACTTCATTCATACTGGCTCATCTCATTGAGTAAACTTAAAAAGAAGACTAGCAAATAAAATGTTACCTTCATCCTTGTAGCCATTCTATACTTGGTCCTCGTCCTTTTACATTTCCTCAGCTTCAAGAATCCGCATTTTTCGGTATAAGTTTCAGTGTACGGAGCACGGTACCTCTCTGGTACTTTCTTCGTCTTACTGCATTTAAACGACGTAAATGAAAGGTTTACACTTTAATTTTGATATTCGTTACCTAATTTGTCTGGTGCAAATGCCATTTTGGCCGCACACGAAACCCAGCAGCGTCAGTGCTGCTGCTATTTGCAGGATAACGTGATTGCTCATCTTCTTGCTAAAGTGTACTGAACGCTGAACTGCGTTGAAGCAGGATTTTCGAACATCCTGTTGTCACTATTTTAGTGATAAACAATATCAAACGAACTATGATTTAATTATGTCAATATATTTATTGAATTACTTTATTCAAAATGAATGGAAAATGTAGACTCTAGAGCTTCATTTCGCTCATACCATACTGATCTCATTAATTTAACTAAATCCATTTTGCAAATAAATTATAATCAAGACAACACAAAGACAAAAGCAAGGAATTAAAAGTTTACCTTTATTCTTAAACTAAGTTTATGTTTGGTCCTCGTCTTTTTGCATTTCTTTATCCAGAGGAATCCGCATCGTTTGGTGTAATATTCCGTGTACGGTTCGTAGTACGTCTCATATTCTAATCGTGACTTTCTGAAGATAAACGATGAAAATGTATGATTGATCAATGTAACTCTGATATTCGTTACCTAATTTCTCTGCTGCAATGATCATTTTGACCGCAGGCAAAACCCAGCAGAGTCAGCACTACTGTAAACAGCAGGAAAACGTCTTTGCTCATCGTCTTGCAAACAAAAACTGCACACGGAACTGCAGCAGGATTCACGAATATCCTGTGTTGTCTGTACTACAATGATAAAACTTTATCACAGTCAATTTCAATCAAACAAAAGAAATAACGCAATTTGTTTAATAAAACAAGTAAATATTTAAATTCACAACATTTTTTTTCTTTCTTACTAAAAATGATTCATGAGTCTATGCATATTTTTTTTTCTAATTTGAACTCAAATTACAGCCAATGAAACAATCGCAGCAATCTATGAATACTCACTGCAGTTCTCAAACATCCAAGTTTTTAGAAAAATCAATGATTTCTTACATATTTATTTAAAAAAAAAACTGATTGGTTTTTGTACTTTTACCTTAGTGTTTATAGCAATGAATAATTTGTTGGATAATATGTGTATAATTTTTTAATAATTATAGTATTCAAGTTTGTGAATGATGTAAATTAAGAATAATTATTGATTTCATTATAATTAAGAATTGTTTCTTTCTAATTCTTTTTCTAATTAAGAATTAGTGTGGATTTCCTTGGAAGGAGTTTTGCTGTAATTCGCATTCAAAGTTGAAAAAACGCTCAAAAAAGCAGTGTTTTCACATTTCATTGATTTACAAATGAAAGCATTGATGCAAATGAAAGCTGAATGTTTGGGGAATCTAGCAAG
>NW_017097940.1:0-30357 GCF_001412225.1 Nicrophorus vespilloides
TTGTCTCCTCTCTGACTATGTGTGCGCGTGTGTGCATATTCTTCGTGCGCAAAATCGTTTCGTTTCTTTCACTTGACCTGTTGTTGTTTTTTTGCATTTAGATTTTACGATTTTACTTATTTGTAATTATTATTAACAATTTATATACAGTATATATATATATATATGTATACATAGTTTATTTATACACACCGTTGTGATCAACAGATATGATGATATATATATGATGAAAATGAAGTTGCAAATGCATAAGAGATTGATTGAGGGAAAAAAAATAAGATAATATATATATATATATGAATTGTGCCTAACTTTGTTAATTTTATGTTTAGCACTGAACAAATATCATTTTAATAAAAATGTTCTCGAAAAAAAAAAATACAAAACAATAAGTATGTAAACCATTACTTTCCTCGTCATCTTTATTATAACTACTCTACTTAGTTTCATGTCATTCACTTAGTGACTGATTTTCTTTAAATTAAGAAGCTTATACAGGTAAACGTCGTTTTGCGCCGATTCACTGCGAAATAACGCTTATTAATTACTGATTTTACACTTAGATAGAATTAAACCCTATAGTTACCTCACTGTAAATATGGGTTCATTTTACGCCGATTCGATTTGCGACGGCAGATGTTCGTTAATCAAGGTAAGTTGTCTAAAGAAAAAACATGATTTTTCGATAATTAAACAATTAAATTTAATTTTACGTAAATTTAAAATGAAATTCTTATATTAATGCGCAAAATGTTCGAAACATTATCATTCATTGAACGTTTAATTGAGACGCGACAGTATTTTTTTGAAATTCGAGAAAGCTTTGTTTCCCAAAAAGTAATCCATGTAGCGACATCGGTTCGTAATTTCTCGCAACAATTGATAATATAAAGGTATTTCTAGACATGAATCAGTTATTATTAGAAATTTTACCCTATGTTGGTTTTTGGGAATCGAATCAACGACCTTTCGTATCAGATTTTCGTGATATAGGCAACCATAAGAACAAATTCTATATTAACAATTAATTAACGTATGCAACCCATTTTTCAATTGACAAATTTGTTTGTCAAGAAGAATTCAAAAAAGGTTACGTATACAACCAACTATTCAATTCAATTATTATTTTTCCATTTATTTATAAACAAAAAATAACATATCACTTATATATTATACTTTATTATTATTTTTGTTTATTAAAATAGTAATTTTTAAATTCAAATTAAACTCGCCAGAAACTTTCACTCACTTCGACCAATTTTGTATTATTATGCAACCAAATTGGTACCGTTCAAACAAAAGCGCGCGTAGCATTTAATTTTCCATTGCACCTACATTATTTTAACCGGATTATAATAATAATAATTAGGTCTTCAATTGTTGTTCGTTTGTTTGTTGTTTTTTTTTTCTTTTTATTTTCCAACCAAAGTTTCAACAAAAAGGGAGAGACATAAATCATAGCAGAAAGATAAATATATATATATAATAGGATACGAAATGTAAATTCATGTTTTTTAAAAATATATATACGTGTGAAACAAACCCAAATTATAATCTCTTAATATATCGTAATAATAATAAATTGTGATTTAGCTATGTAAGGCCTATTTTACAACATCCCTTCTCTTCATTATCATCATCACCTTTTTACACACATTTAATAATAATAATCATTGCGATAATCGTAATAATAAAATAATAACATATGATAAATATAATACAGAGTAGTTTATTTTTCTTTTTTTCTCAATAAGGAAGGGGCCTCTCTTTAGCACCTTTCGAAATTAGTTTTAGTTTTTATACAGCAAATGAAAGGTCGTCATCGTCTTCGTCGAAGAGTGGAGAGAATGGAAATTTATGTAAAAAAAATATATATATGTATATAATATTTGACACGTCGATCGCGCACGAGACGATTCGAACGGTTTGCTGCTTTCGTCGTCATCTCGTTTCACATAAGGACGGGGGGGTTCATGAAAATATCACTTTTCTTCTTTCTTTCTTTCGTTCTACTACAACATAAACATTACATTATTTCCGGTTTAATTGCAGAATTTCACTTGTTTTCTTTTGGTTTTAAGGGAGGGAAGGGCGAGTAGGTTGTGTAGGAATCGAATCGCCTCGTGCACCTCCGATATCGTTCGTTTCTTATTAATATTATTTGTTTTTCTTCTCCTTCTTCTTAATCTTTTCAAATATATATATATATATTTGTATTATTTTGGATGAAAGGAAACGCCAGGGGGAAATGCATACACACACAATATCATTAATTATCATCATCATCATCATCGTGGTTAATTTTCAGCGTTCTCATCTCATCTCAACTCGTCGTGTCATCCAGATGCTGCGAATTCGGATGAATGCGCTCGAATCGCGATGGCTTTGGTTCTGATTTTTGAGCTTTTCTTTTGTTTCAAACGCAATCCGAACGCGCAACACCGACAAGACAAAACAAACAGGCGCACTCCCACGAAAACAAAAGGTTTCCCTTCCGAACCCTATACGTTCTCGCTCTCTCACAGACAACAATATAACAATTTTAAAAATTTACAATATTACACCGTGAAGAAAGCACTATAGTATATAATAATATATTTCATATAGTCATATAATAATTATATATACATGCATATTGATGTACACATACGAAGGTTCTTAGGTACGAAAGCAGTGTTTTTTTTAATTTGTATTTGTTACCACCTCAACGGTTGTTTTTCTTTTCACTTCTTATCCTCTTATACAATTAAACCATCTGTAATCACCATTCATCATAATCATCATCTTCATATATATATATATTATTATTTATATCTTCGTTATACTTGTAATATTTATATAATCATACTTTTCATTTGTTTGTTTATTTTTGTTTGTATACAACAGTCTTTACAATGTGATAAATTCAAGTAAACCAGGGGAGAAAGAAACACGAGTTTAGAAAATATAAAGAAGGGGGGGTTTAGAGGAAAGAAAATGAAATTCGTAATTTGGCAACGAGAACCAGCAAAAATTATTACAATATCACCATCAAATTATTTTCTTCTTTCTGTTTCACCATCAACAATTACACACACATATATATATATATTGGTTTGCATCTCCGATCGAAGCTAAGCGCGCAACTTTTGTTTTTTTTTCTTCAAATTATTTATAACCGTTGCTTTTGTTGTTCTTTTGTTATTTTCGCTGCATTTGTTTATTACTACTGTGAACGCGTCAAGTTTTCAATTACTATTGGCGTTTCCATGGCGATGCCAATTAAACGGAGGGAAACAGAGACGAAACGAATTCGCGGTGAAAATCCATGGCAACAACGTTTCCAATGGTAACTGCAATTGGAATGATTCTGCAATTCAATTCAATATATATATATACACGTATATATATATATATAAATGTATGCTGGGTTAAGACACTTTGATTAATTACAATTAATTACAAACTTAAATTACAATTATTTAGTAAAGCGTCGCGGCGCGAGAGTCTCACGACGCCTCCTTGCAAATCAATAAGACACTTCATCGATTATAAAATACATATACATATTTCCGAGATTTCACACAAAAAACAAAAAAAAACGAACAAAATAAATCGCTCCATGTGTACACTACTACTCTTCTCTCTACTCTTTTTCGCGTCCAATTAATTAATTAATATATAAATATACTTCTTAATCTATGTACACACTTCATTAATAATTACGATCGTTATTTGTAAACGCCAATTCTTACATATTTAGTATTTGACACCGAGTACGAACGACAGAGGAATCTTGGATTTGCATTTTCTCTCTTTCACATTTAGTTTAATACACAGAAGAAAATAAGAATAATTGAAAAAATCCACGCGTTGGAAGCACAGACAGACGGAGGAGCAATTCGTGTTTCATCGTTCTGTAATTCTGAAGAATGTAGTAGTGATAAGAGTAAATCAACACAAAAGCTACAGGTTCTTGGGATTGCTACATTCATATGAGCGAGTGAGAGAGAGAGAGGAAGTAATAATAATGATTTAAAAAAAGAAAACAAATCATTAAAAAAAAACAAACAAACAAAAAAGTTGAAAATTATAACAAATATATATTGTAATTACAAATGGATGGATCAATCAATTAATCAATCGGCCGACAGTCTTACAAGGTAAACTTAATAGTAAACAAAGAGTGTTAGTGAGAAAGAGATAAAGAGAGAGAGAGAGAGAAAGAGAAATTAAAATAACAAGTGTTGGCTGACATATTAAGTGAAACAAAACAAATCCCGTTTTCTGTAGGAGCATTCTTTTGTCATCAATGCACACCATTTTTTTTTCAATATATATATATATCTATTATATATATATTATTTCAATACATTTTTTTCCCATTTAATTGTTTTCGTTTATTTACATACACAGCCTACAAACAAGAAATCCGCACCTTCGACTTGACATATAGTGGTGATGAAGATAAAAAAGCAACGCAAATAATTTACCGTCGTATTAACTGCATATAGAGAAAGAGAACGGATATAAAGATCAACTGAAAATCCACCCTCCACCGATCGTTATTATTAACAAAGATGAAATAATAATAATAATAATAAAATAAAACTAATCACAGCAGTACATCCACCTTCGCGTTAACTGAAGCGATCTCACACAAAACAAATCAAGCAAATAAAATTAGTAGTGCTAATAATAGTAGTAGCAAAGCATGATAAAAATTATAAAATTAAAATTGTATCATCAAGGTGGTAAAGAACAAAAACAAAAGAAGAAGGATTGCACGGAATTATCACGCTTAAAAATTAGGTCGGCTGATGTCAATAAACAACTGAGGCCGTCGCGACGCCCAAACTTCATTTGTCTTTACACTCACATACGCACGCACGTCGAATCACATTTTTCTTTTTTTTGTTGAAACAAAAGTATGATACGAAGAGAAAACGTGAGAAAACCGAGAAGCATTCAAAAACAAAACGGAAACAAAAATTAAAATCAAGATACGTGTTTTTTGTATATTTCAACAAGAAAATAATAAGATAAACAAAAAATAATAATAATATATAATAATAATTATATAATCCGGTGAATTCGATCCATTTGGATTTGGTGATCGATTTCCATCCGTGATTATAAGTTAATAATTACAGCCTTAATAAACTTGCGCGAAATCGTTTTTTTTTCTTCCTCCTTCTTATTTTCACTATATATCGACGCAAACACACAGAAATTATAATTATAATAATAATAGATGTAAAACAAATCGTGTTTGAAACGTGAGAAAACTAAGCGAAATCTCCGATAAACAAAATGAATAATAATAATAATAAAACAAGAGGATGCCTCCCTCCCAGAAAAAAAAACAAAAGAAAATCGTAGTCATCGTCATGATCATCGAGCACGAGATTTTGTGGTCTGTGATGGTGTTAGCCCATTGCGAACAACAACAACAAACGAAATAATGATAAAATTAAGCAAACGCAAAGAAAGTAAACCAACTGAATAAGATATTAAAGAAATGATTATAATAATCATTAGGATTCGTTACAGTTCGATTGTTACTGGGAGAGAGAATTTGTCGCGTTACATAATAGTAGTAGTAGTAGTAGTAGCAGCAGTAATTCGTAATAACATATAAATTGATTAAAAATTAAAAAATAAAAATCCCAACAAAAGTTATCGTATGTATAATAATAATAATATACACTAGAACCTATCATACAGTTTTTCCCCTCCTATACAGCTTACAATAATAATGGTAGTTTCTTTTGCGTTCGAACAAAAAAAAAATATATAAGTAAATTAAAAAAAAATAATTATAGAACAAATAATAATTAATAATAATAATGGTCTGTACAACTTTCAGTGTTCCTCTTTGAATCGCGCCACACACAAACACACCACAACCTATTCTCTCTCTCTCTCTATCCATCTATATCCGTCTTTCTCAAACCTCTATCCGAGAACCGCACCAAAATCATCATCATCATCATCACAATTACACAATCATAGTAACTATATATATTTGTGTGTGTGTGTACATTTTTATATATATATATAGAATAAACATTCATTTTTCTTGTTTTAAATACAGTCTCGCATGCACGCACCATTATATTCGCAAAATTCCATCAAACAATCAAGCACACTTCAAAAACAAACAAACAAACAAAAAAAAGAACACAACTCAAGAGAGAAACAACAATCTCAAGTGCACACATTGTTCAAATCGCGTCAACAATTCCTTATATATATATAAATATAATTTTTAAAAAAAGAAAGAAAGAAAGTAGTAATTCCTTAAGAGAATAAAAAAATGTATCTGTACTATCGTAAAATTAATGTCGATGAGAAGACCGATTCATCCAGAGAAACTGTGTACCAATAAAAAGTGTCTTTGCTTTAATATATTTCAATATTTCCTTTTCTTCGTTTTACATTTTAATCCGCAAAACCCGGGAGCGGAAAGAAGCAATGAGAGAGAAAGAGAGAGAGAGAAGAGAAAGAGCGGCAAGGCAATTAAATTAAATTGTTTAATTAAGAAAATATAGATATATATATATATGTTTATGCACGATCACGCTTTCATTTTATTTAGTTCATTTTTATTATTCAATATATAATTAATTTATCCCTGCTGCATGGGTTTCTTTCTTGTTGGTCGCCGGCTGAGAGAGAGTTTGTGTGTATGTGTCGCGCGCGTCCTCCCCTCCTACCTACTATTATGTTAATATAAATTCAATCACAAAGACGCTTCTCGCTTCTTCAGCGTCTTTACGTCATTCCTCCTCCTCCACCTCCTCCTCATCCTTCTCTTCCACATCATCAACTAACCCGCCACTATTTCCGTTATCATATAAATATTTTTTATATATATGTAATGTATATGCGTGAATGTATGTATGTTTGCATATACTAAGCGCGCGCCCGGCTCCTCCACCTCAAAAAAATAATAATAATTACGATATTAATATTAATATAAACTTAATTTACAATGTTCACCGTGCACCGGTAATCGTTCGGAATCGTGATCGCCGCCGCCTTCGTCAGTTATTCCCCGTGAAAATAAACGCAATCAAATCAATCAATTAATAATAAGATATAAACTACATGATATCAACATTGTACAGAGCACTAATAAACATATTTAAATATTCAACAGTATATATCTCGAGCTAGGAACAATTATGACTCGCACGATATTAAGTGTGTGAAGTTAATATGCATATATAAACGTACATATACAGAGAGAGAGAGAGAGAGATAGAGATTATCATCATCATCATCATCATTATATACACACACATACTAGTACACTTAAGTTGCGCACCGCACCTGACTACCTTCCTTCCTTCTTCTGCTTCTCCTCATCCTCTTATCTTCCTCTCAGTATCATTTTACAAACACCATCTCTCTCCTCACTTTACAATAATCACGCGCGCGCTGCTGCATCCAAGCCAATCTTTTCTTTTTTTATATACTATACACACGCCCGTCGTTACTCTTTCCCCCTCCTTCTCCTTACATATTACAATTACATATTAATATATATTTTTTTTTGTTTTTTTTTTCCTCTTTTGATATTTTCAGTGCGGCTATCAATTTTAGTCCTGTTTTCTCCATTTGTCTGTTTTTTTTNNNCACTAATCTTATTTCATATATATATATATATGTGTATATATATATATCTTTTCACATATATAAATGGCGAACTAAACGCGAATCATGATTATCATCATCATGAACAACAAACACACCGACACACCGAATAGTAGTAGTAGTAGAAGTAGTCCAACCAATGATCGCTGCTGGTAGCTAGCTACTTGGGTGGCGACCGGGGACGCACGAAGTCGCGCAACTGGGGATGGTTCGTCCTCGCCTCCTGCTGCTGTCTCCTCCTCTGATGATTCGGACGATCGTATTGGCCAGCCGTCGACGATCGGGCAACGCCTCCTGGCCTTGTGCCGCCCCGACTACCAGATTCCTTTTGCTGTTGACCACCCTCTATTAATTAATTAATCAAACATTTACTCCCACTTTTCTTTTTGCTTTTACGCTAAACTCGAGTGAACTACTAAAAATCATCATCACACATCATCATAATGAAAAAAGTAACTCCCTCTCAACGAAAATCAAATCAAACCAAAAATAAGATAAAATAAAATAAAAGCAGAAGCGGCCAAAAAGTTTCAAACAACTTGTTTATTTTTAAGTTATACAAAACTTTTGTATTCCTCTATTAATAATAAACTATGGAATGAAAACTTAAAAAAACAAAGTTTATTTGTTTTGTATTGTATTTTTTTTTTGCTTTAATTTATTTTTATCAACAATCAAAAATCAATAATTAAATATATGTCTATATATATATTACTTTTTCAATTACAAAAATATGTTGTGTGGTGGGGGATGTTTGCCGTTTATCTAATTTAAACTCTTTTTTTTTTCTTTCATAAAAATTACCTCCACTTTCGATAAACATAATTAGTTTCAAGAATAATTTGTTTATGTATATATATATATCGCCTAAAAATAAACAAGTTATATATAAAATAAAACTTGCAATAGTCCAAATACAATCTGCAATTCCTCAATTTTCATATGCTTATCACCGTATAATAATTAACTTAAAAAGAAACAATCGATACACAAAAAAAAGTGATGATTAAAATAATAATAGTAGTAGTAGTAAAAAGAAACAAAACTAAAGATTATCACTAGAAACACACCAGTCTCCCCCCTCAATTCATAAACACTTTCCAAATTTAAAAGAAACATCGATAATGGCGAAGGAAATAAATGGAAATCAGTTGCAATACCAGAATGTAATAACAACAGTAAAATTTGAGAAAGGGTGACTGTAGGAAAGAAATTGCAGAAGGAAAATTATTTGAAGTGATTACACTGCGTCGTCGTCGTCGTCGTACAGTGTATATTTTTTTGACTAGTATATAGAAATGCGAGTAAACTCGCAACTTGAATAAAGCGATGCACACCCACACACACACTATTGAAAAGAGTTTTAGTAATTGGATTCGAATCATACAATTTGATCCCGTTCTAAATCTAATTCTGAAATCCATTTGAACGATTCACAAATTGAGGGGCGACCGATGGGCCAATTATTAAATTATCCTACCTCTTATATATATTTTTTCAAACTTTTTTTTTTCTTTCATTAAAATTCTTGTTTAATCAAAAATCGCTTAAAACATGATAAAACGAAGCTATCAGCATATCATCCTTAACCTATTTTTATACCTATAAATTATATATATATATTGGCTGTTTTTTTTTCGCATATGAAAATCGTTACACTATTAATACAATCAATACACAATCAAGATATTATGTAAACACGCAAGAATTGTACGAAGGGCCTCCTCTCTGTTATTCAATAGTTTATACGACCCCTCCTCACACCCCCCCCCAACAAATGTTATGCTTGCAAGATCAAGTTTAGTGCGCTCGATTATTAATTCGAACCAGACTCATCAATTAGTGGCTTTAGCGTAGGGAACGTTAAAATAATATTTACCTCTCGTCTCCTTATTTTCGCGCTGATCTACCTGCATACGAGAGGTTGCGTTGTTGTTGTTATTGTTGTTGCTGCTGCTGCTGCTGTTTACAGAATTGCATATACTGGAGGCGATGGTCTTCACTGCGGCTACGGAAGCGGAGGCTGATGCGACTGTTTGTTCGGCAGTTGATTGTTGTTGCTTCTCTTTAGCTTGCTGTTGCTGCTTTTGCAATTCCTTGTGATGTTGGGCCACCTGTGCGTAGCTCATTCGTGGTGGATTACCACTTGGATCCTGCAAAAGTCCAAACGGTTAAAATATGCATGATGATGATTAACAAACACTCAATTAACACTTACAGGTAGAGGCGGTGTGGATGGTTGCCTTGGATGTGACGGTTGTTCCGTTCGGGAAGTTGATGTGCTACTGTGATCCGGCTTGTTGTGAGGCTGCGACTGTTGTTGGTGGTGGTGTTGCTGTTGTTGCTGCTGCTGCTGCTGTTGATGGTGGTGATGATGGTGATGATGGTGGTGGTGCGGTGGCGGCAACGGAGGATGGGCTGCGTGCGCGGAACGGGGAGGTCCTACGGTGCTGGGTTGATGAACCCGGGGCGCCGCCTCGCTGGACACCACCGTGGTCATGGTAGCCGCATTGGTCGTCGTCGGACAATCCACCAGTTCTCCATTCAGCAGAGCGTCATCGGTTTTCGTCGACTTGTCAGCCATCGTACATTTCGTCGTCGTTGTCACGGGAGGAACTAATCTGAAAGCAATCGAAACACAACAAGATTAAAATGACGTCCTCGGCGAAGACCTTCTACCGTTTAAGTAGAGGATAACGTACTTTTCTGGTGAGCTAGGAGGCGTGAGTGTAACCGTACTAAGTTGAATATCGACCGCATCGTTCTTGCTGCAATCGGCGAGCGTCGTTGTCGTCGTCGAAGCGTGTCTGCTATTGTTAGTAGACGTGCCTTGATGTTGATGCTGCTGTTGCTGATGATGATAAGGATGATGCTGCTGCTGCTGCTGCAATTGCTGTGACGCTTGCTGAGGTGATGCTGCCCGCGGAGAATTTGAACCGCTCCCAGAATCTTTGCCCTTTCCTTTCGCCGTACCCTTCACCACGTCCGCCAGTCGGTTCTCGCCCCAATGACTGAGGTTCTGTTGCGTAAGCGGTGGCTCGGCACTCGGAGGAGTCTGCAAGACCTCGACCGGCAAACCTACACTACTTCCGCTACTGCTGCCGCACGCACCACCGGCACTGTTCATCAAAAGTTGCGGCTTGCCAACGACCACATTTCCGGAAGATGCTCCACCTACAAAAATATATCATATGTCTTATTCACTATAGTGCTATGCTAGGATGTATCGAACATGCATCTACCATGTATCAAAGCTAATCCGTATTGTACGATGATACGTATTGGCCTTCATAGTTGTTGTCTTTAACTTTACTGCTTCTATGGCTACTACTACTATATGAAATTGTTGCGTTACCGACCTTTGAAACGAAATTTACCTGGTAGTGGTGGGAATGCGGAATCCTCAAGATCAAACTGCAGCCCCCTGGAGTTGACGTTCTCTCGGGGCTGCGGCTGCGGATTCAACGCGGTCACCACTTCGTCCTCTCTTCTCTTTCCTCGCCTGTACCGAGGAGGTCCCATCGAGTCTTTGCCGGGATGCCCAGCCGGCAGCTGTCGGTACGTTTCGAGAATCTCAGAAGACACGAGTGGAATACCTAAAACTTTTTGTTAACTCATTGTTAATATGAGCTTTTGCACATGACATAAGTATTCTCATCAACAGCAACATACCTGCGGCAGTGTTGACATTATGCGGCTGCTCTTCCATGTGATGGATCCGTGGGGCGTCTCCCATCAGCGAAGGGGGTTTGGCACCTGGGATATTGATTTTTGGCGTGCCCTGAGGAGACACGGAAGGAGGCGGCGCAGAAATGACTGTCTGCTGCTGTTGCTGCAATTGGTGGTGATTCTGCCTCTGGTTTAATCCGATTGCCGCGGCAGCTGCTGTAGCGTTGGCGGACACCGACGTCGCCGCAATAGCACTCGCTGTTCCTGCTACACCTGCAGCTACACCACCCACAAGTGACGGCGGTTGAGGCGGTCCCTGCTGCTGCCCATCCGTCTGGGTGGAGCCTCCGCGGCTTTGCTTACGTGGTCTAGTGCCGTTATTGTTCCGGTACGATTGAT
This sequence comes from Nicrophorus vespilloides, assembly GCF_001412225.1. Classification (NCBI taxonomy): domain Eukaryota; kingdom Metazoa; phylum Arthropoda; class Insecta; order Coleoptera; family Silphidae; genus Nicrophorus; species Nicrophorus vespilloides. Next base: position 11,710 of record NW_017097940.1, read on the forward strand.
GTTTGTACGTCTGCGGCGCCAGCCCGTTCATTTGAAACACTTGGTTTATATCGTAGTACGCACCAGCGGCGTGCCACGGCATCATCGACGTGAAATACTGTTGCTGTTGGTAAGGCGGCTGCAATAAAAGAATGCGTTAGTTGTCGTTTATTGTGGAAATGATGGATGGAAATTCATCTTACGTAGACGTGATGCACTTGATTCGTGTAAGAGACGGACTGGCCAGGTGTTCCGTTCGCCGTATAGATGAATCTCTGTTGACCTCCCGGCGGAAAGGCGGCGGGGTCGTAAACGGCAGCGGGAGGCGGCGTCGCGCGGAATCCATTCTTGACAACGGTACCGGCCGCTGCGGCTGCCACCGGTGGAATGGGCAACCTGTTCATCGGCTTCGCCTTGATACGAGCCATTATGGGTTTATCCTGGAATTCCCGCACCTCTTCCCTCAGATACCGGTATGCCTTTTGGGCGTCCTCATCCGACTCGAAGGTAACGTACCACGAACTGTTGTGCGCGAACTCGCACGAAATAAAACTGGGACACTTTTCGCCGGTAAACAGTTTCTGCAACAGGATGACATGACATGAAGAAACAAATAATAAATAAGGGCTTTCTCTTAGATCTCTCATCTAAGATTTTGCAATGTCTGCGAGAATAAATTACACGGATTGAGCAACCGACACTAGTTTTAGCTAAATTATAATATGCAATTAATAGTGGACTTTCTTTTCCTGCTATTAGTAATCAATAAATACATAATGGCAATAAAATGGACGATTAAACAGGCGTCATCTGAATATAGCAGAGAGAAGACGACTTTGCGAAAACATAGAAATTCGCGAAGTCTGCCAAAAAATGATTGCAAGTAATGAATGAATAAAAATAACAAGATTACTCATTATTATTAACATGACGTTCTCATCGTTCAAGTGATGCTGCATTTTATGTTGAATATTGTTTATCTTTACATATTAAATACAGCTCCAATTGGAGAGATGTGGATTGACCTTTTTCCTACGTTATCGAGAAATGGTTAATTGTTAATTGCTATGATTCACAGGCGCATTTGCCTCATCACTTTGGCGATGGTTGGACTCACTTTGACTTCTTCGATAGGAGTATTATCGGGGATCTCTCTCAGAATAACGATGCATCTCTTATGGTTGGGTCTGACTTTGACGCCCTCCTCGTCGACCTGGACGTTAGGAGACTCGCGCAACACCTCCGTTATCAGTTTTATATCTTTGGTTAACTTCTTCACCTGATTAAAATTGGCCACCGTCCAGATGGGTACGTACTGGTCATTGTCCATCTGGGACAGCAAATACGTATCATTTGCCAAGTTTTCTCTGCAAAAAAAAAACAACAAACATAAATAACAAGTCCAATCAATCAATCAGAAAAAAGAAAAGAAATCAGCATGATGAAGAGAAGAAGGTGATCTCTCTCTCTCTCTCTGTCTGTCTGTCTGTTTTTCTCTGATTTACCTTGAAAAATAATATTCCAACTGTTGTGAGAGCATCTGCTTGAGTTGTGGCAAGGTGAAGGCTGAGGCTGGCTGCTGCTGGTGCAATGTCCCAGTGTCGGCGGGAGCTGAGGGCGGGACGGGGCTCAGTCCCTCAGCCCCCTCCGTCACGCCGTTGACCGGGACGAACTCCTGCACCACCGGCTGCATGCCGGCACTGTCAGGGGCGGCGGTGGCAAACACCGCCCCTGTTGGCAGGTTCCCGACATCCCCATTCATGTACACGTAGCCTGCAAACAGAAAACAATAAATAAATAAAACATTACGCAAGACAGAAAACACCTCCTCCACCACACTTCTTTCTCGGTCCCATACACAAATCAATAATCATCGCGTTACATCATCCCTCATTTCTCCTCCTACTACTACTAATACTACTCACACGTTAAAATAATCATCCCGACCCCACCCCTCAATTATTTCAATTGCATCAACGCGAAAAACACTCAAATCATTTTAACCCCCATATGCGTTTATGCGTTAGTTAGTTACCCTTCATGAAACTGCTACTTCTCTTCCACCACCACCACTAACAATAACAACAACATGATCCTTCTTGCAACGCTCCTATCTTTCCATCCGAACATCGTCCGACATCCAAACACTATATTATCGCCGCCGAAACTATTTTTACCGAGCTAATGTGTTCCTCCTCCTCCAATTTCTCCTTCACGCACACACAAAAGCATCGACTGTGCCAATTAAAAAAGCTCACTACTCTCGAAAACACGTTCGTTGTTCGTCGTCGTCGTCGTTGTTGTTGTCTATCCGTTTGTTATATATCTGTTTTGACATTCAAAGTGCCAACATTCAATTCCGTCTGTTATATTTTGTTTCTGCTCTCAAGCTGCGATTGATATGCGGTTGAAAGAAGAGATAACTCTAGTCGTGTGTTCGTCGTCCCTTTCATTTGATTTGCGAGGCTTCTCGAAACATATTAAACCATCACCACGAAGACGCCTCTTCCTTCTGTCTCCCTTCTTTCACACGTGGACAACTCCGGGAAATTTATCATTCCCGGACTTTTCAAATTTGAAATTATATTTTTTTGTTGATATGGTCAAGAGAAAAGAGGAGAGGCGGACGGAATAATATAGTAGCCGGCGATGCCGTTTGTATAAGCACCTCGGATTCAGTTAAAAACCTATTCACTATATTTAACCATCAAATATACGCGATATTTCTGTCGTTGACGTGTCGTCCCGCATCCGAATGTTAACAATTTCAAATACACTCTAATAATAAAAATCCCCATCAAAACGTTAAAACAACAATCGATGATTACATTACATTTCCAAAATCCAATTTTTGTCTCATTCACATATATCATCGCACGATATCATATCAATCCTAACAGCTTCATTATTTCCAATCATCACAAAATAGTTAAATATCACTTACTTCTATATCAAAGTTAACGCACACGCTCATGTATTATTATTTTTTTCAAATAGAGAACGAGAGGCAACGAAAAATCAATTACTATTAATAAATAATAAAGATATGACGGTAATGGTAACAATGGGCTCGCTGATAACAGTCGCGCAGTGATAATCCTATTTTTAGTTGTAAACGCAACAGCACAAAAAAAAATCTACACGGACGCAACAAGTTTAGAAGAACGAAAAAAATAAAAATAAAATGTATATACAATAAAGAACTTTCTGAGAAGGGAACACGAAACACTCACTCGCTCAACATTGAGCTCTTTATAAATAGAGACAGAGAAGGAATATCCGTGTATTCGTGTGTGTGTGTGTGAGAGAAAGAGAGGTGGTTTCGCTCTTGAAACCGTGCAAAGCAAATTTAAATGCGAATAGGAAATTCCGAGATATTGCATACTTGATCCGGAGCTATTTTTTTCTTATTATTCTGCATGTATCACCGGTCTGTTTATTTATTTCGTTCTGTTGTTATTGTGAAGAGTATAAGCTTAACTAAAATGTGAGAGAAATGGTTTTTAAGGGTGCGTGGGTTGGTGAGTTGGCCCGTGCGAGTGAGGGTGGGTGGAAATAGCTGATGGGAACGAAGGGTGGTGGTGGTGCATCGAAAACAACAACAACAACCCCTTGCTTCTCAACCACCCCCCAGTGATGAATCATTGTTGCTGCATTAAATACCGATTATTAATCCTGTTAGATCAATATTGCAAGAAGAAAACTTTAAAATGATCTCCGTACGTTTCACTACTCGCTATAATCGAACATCAATTATTGCGTAACACACTCTGTCAGACACACACACACACACACATAATATTCGCTTGGCATTAAAAACAATGTTGTTTTGAATCGTCGCTTATCTTGGAGCTTCATATTCATATATTTTAGCTTTTAATAATGCAGAGAGGGAAGTCGGGTGTTGTGTTCGCTTCTTAAATGTCTCGGTTATAATAATAATAATAAACGAACGAATGTATTTATTACACGTACGCGTTTCAATACGTAATTAGTTTTCTAATCGGCAAAAAACACCTATGCACATTGAATATATTTAAACAAAGAAATGCCAAATCATCGCGCAATCATCAATTAAGTTAATTATAGAATTAGTTTTTTTTTTCTTATTCCCTCGCTCCACTCGAAATATTATCTAAACCACAAATGAACTCTCTCTCTCTCTCCCTCTATTTATCCTCCTTGTGTTGGAGAGTTTTACATAATGTTTGGCCTTTCGATAATTTCCTTATCGCGCTAAATTATATAAAAATTGCTCTTAGCCAGCAGCTTATAAAGTATCTAATATGTGTCATATAAGATCCATTACATATTGACCGTGCGCCACAAGTTATGGAAAATACGCTGTTGTTATTGTTGCCCAATATATCGCGAGTCTTCGATCTTTCGCACTGGAAAGTTGGTTCGGTGTTGCGCAATCATCGGGTTTATTGTTCGTAATGAATTCGCGCGTTCCGCTGAGAGTTCTTATTTTTATTTATTTCTTTCATTCCGCTTCTTCTCACTTTCTCTCTCTCTCTGTATGTATGTCTCTTTCCATCGGTGCAATGATGAGGGGGAAACCGTGAAGAGTTTTATCGATTTGAACCAAACGAGAGAAGAAGAAAAAATTTGATTAACAAAAGTTTGTAGACACCAGCCAACACAGACAGCATAACGCGACAAATGTTTAATTGTGATTCAAATTAGAGATTCATTCAATGATTCGTCAGTGTAAAATGTCTGATGGAGAGGAAGAGGTAAGCTGGAAAAAGACAAGTTTTCCATAAATCAATTAACCCGAGGTTAATCTTATTAATTCGCCAAAGAAATTATAATGGATGTTGGTAGCATGTTTCTAACAACAGTCTAACTCTCAATTGGTCGCAGAAAAAAGAAATACACACACACCAGCTCAATTATCAATGGAAATCAAATCCGTTAATAGAGAAAATGCCTGATGATTCAATTGGAACTTGGCACGCAATTATCTGCAGTTAATTAAATAATAGGCCAGATTACTGTAATGCCTCTCATTCGCAATTAGAAATTCAACATATTCAAAATTAAGGACGGATGTATCAAAATGTTAAATCCATTTGCAAGAGAAATTATTATTGGAGGATAGTTTCAAAAAAAAAAGAAGACGATTAGATAACACCTAATCGGATGGATTTCGCTCGACACTTTAGCTCAAAGACCGTTTACGTAATTGGACCTCACCGCCACTGCCTTCTTCGATGAAAGCAACACATAATAATAATCAATGTCCTGCGGGGCTCTTAAACTCTTTGCATTTCCATTTTTTTTACGATGCCGATGTTACTTAATAACCTCAACCCAATTTCAATGCACTTATATATTATTATTATTATGTTGCAGTGCCATGGGACGATTGGCCATTAGTTTGAGGATCACAAATAGTGTAATCCGAATACAATATGATTACAGAAACTACTAGCAATTCAAATCAATTAGCAGGAGGTTACTAATACAACCATTGTTGCTATCAAGGTATAGATGAAACGTATAAATAATCCCATGTCTGGTCAAGTTCGCTTCACTTTAGAAGTGCGAATACATCGCATGTATACAACCGAATTTCCATCACGTGGTGAACGAGTGTTCCTTCTTCGTAATCTTTTTAAGTTCAACAAATCAATGTTCGCCACCCCCCCCCCCATGTGACTGCGGTGGCATGAATTATGAATCCGACAAAGTGTGTAACCTAATTAATTGATCAATAACCTCAAGTTTGGAAATTCTCGAAATAAGCTCTCAATCTTCTGAAGTATCGGAAACATCGAAAACGCATTGTTTGCCCGACACGATGAATTTCACTAATATCTCCAAAGAGACTTTACAAGAGAGTTGGCGAACTGATGGCAAACGAGCATCCATAAAATGTACAGTTTACAATTATATAATTAAGTTTGTGCGGAGCGAAGAAACTGCACGTTTCGGTCATTCTCTAATAGAAATCAAGTGTCCCTAAAAACAAACGTCAGATGCTCAATGTGTATTTTCTATTATGCAAATTGTATCTCTTTCTTTTCTATTTTCGTGATAATCAAACTGAAATCACAGATCTGATTGAATTCAATATTCCTAAAATCAATCAATCAAACAACAATTATTATTATTATATATACAAGTTGGCATGCAAATGACGACTATGTCCTAAACCTTTTCAGAGTCAATTATATCAAGAAAATAAGAAATGTTCTTTCCAAGGCTGACTTTGATCTTATGATATTTATAAAATTAGAATACAATTTTTGATCTCTCCGAAATCATTAATCAATTTTCACCATCAACATGTAGAACAGATTGTGAAAGTGTAAAAAAGATCAAATTCATTTTCAATGGAATCATAGATTTTGCAAAGCAGATTGATGAATGAATATAACAACAAGCTACCTTCCGTGTTAGAACCCGAAGTGACTGCAGCATGCATAAGCAATTCGGTATCAATACATACAGGTGATTACACAAGTTGTGGAAATATGTAATGACCATACACACACATGCACACTATTTGACAGCGCGTTTTTAAGGTTATGTTCGAACAATGATGATGTATAGGCAGAGAGAAAAAGGAGTGCTTCGACTTTAAATGCAACTGCAGCAACACAATATTCATAAATATCAGATTCTTGTAAAGATGATCAATACGAGTCTCATCGCACATTGTTTGGACAGTACAAACAGAGAGAGATTCATGCACTGCATTGAGCGAGACAAAGCCAAACTGAAAATTACCAATCATTCTTAGGACTTGGATTAGATTCAATGTAATGCATTAATTGCCAGGTTACAGAAGAAGTAAAAACAAACTGTAATTGAGAACAAACTTAGAACAACAATATAATTGCCAGCTTAAAATACAATGTACAAATATAGAGTAGATGAAAAGTTACAGTATTGAAAATGAGGTAACATTAGATTGGTTAAATATCGTAACTGAGTATATCCACAGAAAGATGAAACATTATCAAGGGTTATATGTCATGAGATGAACATAATGTGCAATGATTTTTACATTGTAAAAGCTGAATAATAATAATGGATGGATGGGTAAACACTGCGAATCGTTTAAAGTCTACATCAATCAATGAGGTTAGTCAACTAACATTGCATACTCTACAGAAGTTGATTGTAATTGATTCTCTTCCCCGGGTATTAGTCTCTACTCGAAATCTCAAGAGGCATGCATAATAGCTGAAGCAGCCATCACTGATCATCTGATCAGGACTCTGTGGATACAATGATGATGATGATTATTATTATTGTTATGATTAACCTGTGTTTAGGTGATATGTGGTCATTGGTGGAGCTGCGACCCCCGAACGACAAAGGGAAAAATCTGGGTGCACACGAAACGGGCGTTCTCTGCTTTTTCTCCCCTTTTTGGAACCTTCTCTCGGGGGCCAAACCCCCCGGCGCGCACACACCGGATCCGCCGAAAACCCGAACAAACGAAAAGAAGAGGTGGAGAGAAGGTTGGTCGGATGGATCGGAGGAGACACGTTCGGAGAAAATTACGTAAACAATCGCACTGAGCGGAGCAGCGGTAACCCGGAAACCATGTGCCTGCCTGCCTGCCTATCACTCGGCTTTCATAAACCGACTTATCTGTCTGTCTGTTAAATGCGTGCGTGTATATATATATACATATAAGTGTGTGTGTGTGTGTACGTGTGCAAATGTGTACGTGTGTCTGTATGCGTGTGTGCGTGTGTCTGTTCTGTTAACGGGTGCCACAAGAAAACCAATTTTTATTACACGCAGATGTTTGTTGGTTAATTGGGAGCGATGCGGTTGGTGGTGGTGGCGGTGGGAAATCGTCGCGGCTCGTTTTACCGTGCCACCGAGTGGTGGTGATGATGAGAGAGAGCCCCCCAAATTGTACCGGGCGCACGTTTTTTTTTCTCTCTAGTTCTATCTTTTCAATGTTGTCGTTGTTGTTGTTGTTCGTTCTGTGTACGTGTAGAGTAATAGTAGACTAGCAAATAATGTATATTTTGGCTTACCGCTTTAGATTACTTTGCAAAACGCAGCACACAGTTTTCTCACGGAAACTCGCAAAATGGCCGTCGCAGTGCACATGCCACAAATATCTGGCTACTGCGCGATCTCGCGTGTGGCGGGGTGACGACGGTGTGCGGGACGGACGGAGACGGACGCGCACAGACTGAGACGGAGAGAGCGATCGCAGCGCCGCCGACGACGACGTCCATGCAGTCGCGCGTCCCTCGCACGGGCATGCGCGTGCGACAGAGACGCCACCACTCAGCCGATCGGCGCACCAGACTGAGACGGAAGCGGAAGGTACGAGGGTGCGCGCGCATCCTCGCCCGCCAATTCAAATATTTGCCGCGACCCGGCGACGCATTTCTTTCTTTTCTTCCGTTTCTCTATTACAATATTATCCATCGCACTCTCCAAATCACCTTCGTTATTATTATTATTAACAATGATTTCCTCCCTCCCATCCGACGGAACGTCAAAGACGTGTTCGCTTGACGTTCGCTGCTGCATCCGATTGAAATGTCACCGAGCTTTCTGGAAGCGAACACAGAGCGCGCGCACAGTCCCATTGCATCACAATTTAAAAACGCATGATCACATTACCAAAATTCCATTCATTGCTCCATTTAATACTCAAATAAATGCAAACATCAGTTTATCATTGCATCACCCGCGCAATTTCAGCACTCTTTCCCAATTATCATTACCGAAAAATTCCAAACATTAATCTGTTACCATCACAAAACATAACATAGCAAACAGTAAACTTATCAATGCCACTCATAGATTGCGCAACCATCAATCATCAATTTACCATTTCCGCCCTTACGTTCGACGCATTTCCGCCTAAATCACTTCATTACGTAATTCAATTACATTTAAAAAAATAAACTAAAACACGACCATAATTTGATTCGAACAACACATTTTTCACTGCTTCTATGCGAACTCTAATAATACTTAATACAATAAACATAATAACTTGCTGTTTTTAAACATGAATGAACACTTTTCAAAAAAAAAACAATACCTACAGGGTGTTTAAATAAGAGACGACGTGAAGTTATCAACGTCGCTCACAGATAGCGCAATCATCAATTTATAATTTCCGTCACCGCGCATATGCAACAATTCAAACGTATTTCTTATTCTAAATGAATTGCATAATAAACTAAAAACTTAAAAAATGCAATCATCTTCTATGATTACGTAATTGAACTATTACAAAAAAAGCCGTTATGAATTTACGAGTTTTGTGTATAATAAAAAGTTTAATTTTCAACTTTTGTACTTATGAAAAGAATAAGTTGTATAAATCTAATGATCAAATGCATTTTGTATATGTTTCTAGAGTAATTAACATAAGACACAGAGAGAGAGAGAGAAGAACGTTTATTTATAATATGAAATTTGTAGAAATCGTGTGCGGCGATAATGTAGAATCAGCACCGGTCACGTCGTTCGATCTTCCCGAAGACGGCATTTGTTAATTTCTCTTCGCTTCTAACAAACTCTTCTTCTCTTTTATCCTCAACTTCGCATCTATTTATATAAAATATTAGAAGAGGTATGCTAATCGAGAGATGTAATTCGAATGCGCGCCTCATTTCGGATGCATACATTCTTCGGGTTCGTGTAATTAATGAGGAAAAAGGCGTCCTTCGATTCGACGAAAGGACACGTATAGATTTATCTATAAATATTTATTTTTTTTAAAAATAAATTTAGTTAACCAATTGAATTTTCCACAATTTTCGTCGCGTCTGCTCATTCCCACTCGCTTTCTGTTCAAACCGAAATTGATGCTTCAATTGAGTGACAGGATGCACTTTTGCATTGCATTATTATTATTATTAACAAAATTATTGTGACTTTTCGTTGTTGTTATTGTTACTGTTTACAGCTGTGTTCATTTCGTTCGCATATTGATTCCCGAACAATAACGTTAGATTATAAGCACGATCGAGCGAACGGTCGCGTCGTCCTTCAATCCATCGAATGATTTTATAACAATATTTAAATTATTTTTTTTTTCCTATGTTTCGCTTTGAAAAATATCATTTTATAACATATAATAAATATGCGCGGCTGTTTTTTTTTTCTATTCCTCTACTTGATTGTTTGATCCTTGATAGATTGAACAAGGAACTAAATTGAAGATTATTTAGTGTGCATTTCGGTTACGTCGAAAGAGTAACGTGCACGGCGACCGTAAGATCTTTTGATCAAAGTTCGCGTTTCGATGAGTTGGAAACTAAACAAAGTTATTTAGTTATTAGCGAATAAATGAATGAATGTTATTGAAAGTTAGAGTAAACATGCAAATAGCGTATTAACATTTTCACCTAATTACAAATGTTATCGACTGATAGCGAGAAGAGCGTATATTGATGTTATCAGGGGGGAAACTCGTTTAATGGTCATTACATTATATGCCAAAGCGAAAGTCCTTCTAGTCCTTTCGTTGCAAAAAAAAAAATTCCATGAATTCCTCGACTGAACACGTGCCAAATTCGCGCCAATTTTCGAAGTATTGGGTTTTATTTGTCCCCTGCCGTAAAGTCCATTTTCCCTTGAAAATCCCAAAAAGATTTGACCATTTGAGGGTCCTTTACAACCTTTTTCCCTCCCAATACTCGCAAATACACATCTGTTCATTTGTACCTCTTCTCAGAAAAAGAAAAAAAAAAGATCTTCTTTATTTAAGCTTTCTTTTTCGACAAAAGGATATTCAAATTCACAAAATCACCACGTGTCTTGTTATTCTTACATTTTCTTACCTAGATTTTTTTGAAGAAATTTTAACCGTTTTAAAATTCCTAGATTTTACCTACGAGTTTTTCATTATCTCTCTCTCTCGTCCACAGGTACAAATCTATATCATATTTTTTATGTTCTTAAGCCGACTTGTTAATTAATGTTAATGATGGAATCGGATGAAGATGCAGAAGTAATTGCGAATTCCATTGAATTTCGTTGCAAATCGATATGATCGATGCTTCTTGCTGCATGCGGCGCGTCGTCCCCTTTCTAATTTTCGATGTTGCGAAACTCTTTTTGACAATTACGGCTCGTGAAATTTTGCAAAGTTCATTTACTTTATATCGAAATAAACAAACAAAAATCGAAATAATATTTCCCAGGAAGCAGTTAAAATGGATCTTAGATTCTTGTATTTTGGATTAATCTGAATATGATCATTCAATTAGTAGATTTTGATATGCAACGTCAAAACAATGCTTTTCGTTTTTAAAGCAATGAAGAAATACTATGATCGTATGTGTTTGGTATAATGTTTCCAACGTTTAGAGTTGCAATTACATGAATCCAAACACTTAATGAAAAACGGAAAATGTCTGGAATGGAAATGCAATGTTTGTACAGAAAAAAAATGATATTTGGAAAGTTACGGATTTTCGGATCCCTTTCTATTCGCCATTGCGAAAGAGCTCTGGGTTATTTATGTTTGCGTTGCATAAGAGTCTCGGTAATCACGTAGATTTATGATTTATACATTGATTTGAGATGGTATTTGTTGACTCACCGTCCAGGGTCGTGGCAAGGGTGCAAAAGTCCGCGTGGTGCTGTTGGTGATGGTGTAGTCTCTCGTGGTGGTCCCATTCGACGAGCGAATCCCTATTCGACTCGGTGTATTTTGTCTCGAACACATCGGCGTACGGATTGAGACGGGTGACCGATGCGGGGGCGGCGGCGGCTGCGGCGAGGCGTCCCGACGTCGACGGTGGTGGCTGCTGAGGCGTCGGAGACGTCACCTGAAACGAACGCATTCCATCAACATCGTCATCTCGATAACATAAGCATTAGATTATATAGTTTGTTGTGCGTCTGTTTTATACTGTCGCATATCATTGAGAGATCGCGCACGGCGCAAGGGAAAGTACACCTCTCTAGAGCGCGATAAACACATATAGATAGATATAGACATATAGATAGATAGATGGAAAGAGAGAGAGAGAGAAGACTTCCTGCTTGGACTGAGAGTTGACCCATTTCAGGTCTCTGCAAGAATGCCGAACGACGACGACGACGATGACGACTAGGTGCTTTACGTTGCGCAACGCGCGCCGCTGGCTCTTCTAAACATATGTTCTTGTTGTTGTTATGCTCATTTTTTCGCGCTCTCTCGTTCCATCTTTCTTTGCATCACCTAGCACTAATATTATTGTTGTTGTTGTTGATGATTATGATTTTGTTAATACTTACTCGCTGTTTCTGCTCATTGTGAAAAGAGTTGTGCGCCGTTTCTTCTACGTACATTCTATCCATCAGAGTATTAATTTCTCTCATTCTTTGAATTTCTCGCGCACCACAAGAAACAACAACAACAACAACGATTACGACACTGGTTGTTGATGTTGTTCAATTATTGTTGTCGTTGTTAAGGAATGAATAGAAACAACGCGGCACTCGCAGCACACTCACGACCGTCCAGAGACCGCGGAGACAGACAGCAGCACACTCGACGCCGGAATCGTCGTGCGAGCGTTGTCGATGATAAGAAGGGAAGGACCTCTCCGATATGTGCGACTAAAATCCGCTGATAATAATTTAATACATATACACAGGCACATACAAACAATGTGCATGTAGTATAGTAGAGTAGGTACAGGGATACGCGCGCACTCACACCCACACTCACTCAATCACGTTCGCACGCACACTTTTGCTTGCTTGCTGATGAAGCTGCAGCAGCCACCACCACCGTTCATGTGTACAGGAGCTGGCGCACTAAATGCACTGAGGGGACGGGAGCTCAGGTACCTCTCTTTTTCCTTTGTACAAAAAAACGCGTAGTGGGGGTGGTGCAATCGAGATCTTGTCTCTTCGCTCCCTCACCAACAACTGAACCAACAACAGCAGCAACGAAGACTTTGAGGCAGCAACAGCAGCAAGCAGCAGCATCAGCAACAAACAAGAAAGAAGGAAAGAAAGAAAAAAAAGAGAGAGGGAGATCAGAGCGCGCTGCACCGACGTTCCGTGCACCAATGACCAAACGCCTGCTTGCCCGCCTGCCTCACTAAACGACTTATAATTACTAATAACATCGGGGGCGGCAACGGCAAACGCATCGCCAGGGCCGGCGCCGGCGGGAATCCCCAATCAACAGCGCCATTCATCGACGTTTCCAACAAATAACGATACAACGATCGATAAATCGCAAAAACTGTATGCAACAATACGCGCGCTATTTTTTTTTGTATATATATAAACATATTGTTGTCTTCAGGTAATATATTGCTCGTAACAAGCAGTCAAGAAAAGCCAACAGGAGGACATCTTCGTTGCATTGCACAAACGCATCTGCAATACAAAGACTTTTGTTTCCATTTCTCTTTTGTTTGCCAGACGTATCTATGAAATTAAAGGACAGTTAATAGTTAAAATACTCAAAAATAATCAATTGTAATTTACAAATATGAATGAATGATATTATAAATCATAGAGTTGCATAATGGATATCAGTAACAAACTGTAAATCGTAATACACCTAATCAAAATTGATAATAATTGGGAAGAGGGCGTTTCTTGTTTATGTCTTTGTTTGTGTTCTTCTTCTTCGAGGGGGTTGTAATGAATTCCTGCTGGCGGTGCGGTGCGCCGGCCCTGAGCAGCAACAAGCGGCGCACTTTCCTGCTGCACGTACAAACAATATGGATAAACTCTATACCGGATGCGGAATCGACCTTGCCTCGGCGCGGCGAGAAGAAAGAAAGCAAAAGGAAACAACAATAATAGCGAGATACAGAGAGAGAGAGAGAGAGAGAGAGAAATAATGAACATGGCATAAATATTGCCATTATTATTATATTACATATAACATTTACAAAACCTGACGCGCGCATTCCTCTTTTTTTGTTGTTGTCTTCTCTTCTGTTGTATATGTGCATTCATTTGTTTGCTTATTTCTTGTTCTCTCTCTATCTACCTGTCTTCGTCTATTTGATTCGTTCTTTCTCGCGGAGGCACATTTCATTATGCATTCGATTTCAAGAACGAATCTGCATTGAGCGTAGAAAGAACGTTATTACATTTTCCCCACTTCTTTCGTGCTGCAATTGCTGCAAGGTAAAAATGTCAAATCTAATTCCACCTCTTGCGCGGATACGCGTTAAATCGAACAAAGATAAATAATGGAATTTAACTGATCGTTACACTTTATGCAATATAGAATCTAGTCTCACCTTTTTGCTGAGATAAGACTTGGAATTTAGTTACTTTCAGTTGGACGAATAAATAGCAAATATAGCAACGAATTTGATGGAGATTGCTTAATGATTATATAATTAGTTTGTTTTTCCGGACTGAACCGGTTAAAGAGTGCTTAAGGGACACAGTACGTAAAAAGTAACTAACAAATAACGAATGTAATTAAAACACAATTGAATAATGATAGATAGATTTTGTGAAATTATATTATTATATAGTTATTAATTAAGAATTAAGTTGTTGTGGTGGAGGATGGAGAACGGTTGTTGTGTGAACAACTCGTTGTGAATGAGAGGAGGAGTGGTGCTCTTCGGTTGGGTTAAACCCACGTGTTGCGCGTCGCGGATTCATCAATCTCGGATCCAAAACATTGCGTGAACATATCGATCCGGCGTCTCTCGTCCATCCATGTTGGATGTGTTAGTGGCGGTGGTGCAAGAGGAGAGTTTTAGCTGTGCGCTCGGATTTTCGCTCGCGCACCGAAACGACCAATTTCGCACAATTTTCGCACTTTTTGGGAGCGGTTTTTTTTTCAACACGCACACACATATTTATACGAGCGAAAGACGCGAACACGCATATACGTTTTAAACATATTTATATATATATATATAGAGAGAAAGAGATTTAGTGAGAGGAAATGTGAAGCGAGTTTGTAATGTCCATATGGCGCGTTAGAAAACTCACCTTCTGGATGATGAAGCAGCGAGGATTGAAGGCGGTGCATATGTACGTTCCGTTCGCGTCGAGGCAGGCCGTGAGGAGAGGATCGGAGACGGCGGCTGCTGCTGCTGCTGCTGCGGCGGTGACGGTTGCATTTGGGGGCGGCAGAAGGGCAGGTTTGGTGCCGACGGCGAGTCCAACTCTGCGGAAGGGCATCTGGAATTGCGGAGCGGCGACCGCCACTCACCATGCCGACCTGTTGAGTCCGTCCGCCGGATCGCACCGATCCTACAAACACACACACACACATTCACACACGCACGTACACACATTCATACAGCTGATCCGATCCGCGAACGAACGGCGCCGACGCCGCGACGCCACCCCCGCATCCTTCAACATCATCTGTACGTACGTACGCACGCACGCAGTTCGTTAACGCTCTTCGAACCATCCCTATACGAACGCCACAATCGCCGTCATCTTCAACAAGAAATACAACTTTCTGCATTAACATATTGATTATAAAAGTTCAATTTTTTAACATTTCCATCCGCACTCATCCCTTGAGATATGCAAATTGAAGATTCATCTTTCAATCACATTCATGCTTAATCAGAAAAGAGATATTATGTGTGCGTTTCAAAATCACGTTAAATCGATATTATTTAAATATTCCTTAAGATTACTTCATTGATGTTCATCATGATCACTATGTTACATTCTATTACGATCCAAACCAACATCGATGTTATGACAAGAGCAAACTAGATTTCCATTGCATTAAACTTCACTTAATGGAGACTTAATATATGGAGGTAACGATATGCAACAGTCTTAAATTTCATTGCTTAATTGAACTCCACATAAAGAAAATCAATACTGAAACCCTTGGGGCAATAGCATTGAATCGACTTAAATGAATACTGAATTTCCAATCTTATTGTGTCGTCAATGTGCGAGCAAATACCATATATTAGAGTTTACATATCGGAGCCGCTGCATTTGTCTTTCCTATGTTTTTTTTTTCTATAGAACTCTTGAATATGTACTGATACTGTAATTATGTCAATGCAATGTATCAACGGAGGTGAAAACTTCCAGAGTTTACATCTTAAGATGTCTAAAAAGGACGGACAAACATATTGTAGCCATCTTTTTTTTTTTTTGATAGAAGACGCCATTTTGTGAAGAAATCTACCAAAAAAAAAAAGTCAACGACTAGACAGGAAGTAATGGAAAATTTTGAACATGAGGATTAAAAATAAAATTGCAACCTATATTATTTTTTTTTGTCGCAGCAACGTATTTCTCTTTCATTTCTCATATGTTAATTGAGTAGTGTGAATTAGTAGATTTTCTTGTTTGTTTTTTTTATTTTTCATATTTCTTTTATTGGGGTCCGTCGCGGAACCTGAATACTGTCAACAATGAAATTCATTTAGCGTTATAAAAATTATTAAAATAAAAAAGTTCGAAAATTTAAAACGGAAATCATAGTTAATGAACGGAACAGAACGAGAAAAACATGTATGAAAAAACGACACGAAGAAAGGCACAATATGCATGCATATACTATATATATATATACTAATACACCGTCGTCGTAATATAATATATATATGTATTATAATATTCCCAACTCGTCATCCTCCTCTACCATTTCTTTCTTTTCATATACATATATAAAAATGAGTCTTCAAAATTATATATAGGTCACACAACAACAATAAATGCACCCGTTGTAATCCATCACCGTCTGCGAATCTATAAACACATCTCTTGCTGCTGTTGCTTGCTCGCTCTCTCTCCAGTTGCAAGTAACTACATCTATGTTTTACTGATCGAAATTATACAAGAACAATTATTATACAAAGAGAAATAAGTAAAGAAATTAACAAGAATCGATCCGGAAAAATAACAAAAAATAATAATAAGTTTAATTAAATAAACGACGAATAAAAAAATATTTAAGTTAGTGGTGTACATATGAATTGGAAATTTATTGTTCTGAGCAATTAAAAAAAATAATAATAAGAATAAAATAAAAACGAAAAATATTTGAAGAATTGAGGAAAATTAAAATAAACTTGTGTGTGTATGTATGTATGTGTGTCTGCTGCTCGACAACAACAAAAAAATATGAAAATTTTCTTTTCCGGTGCTACGCTGCCTCCGCATCATGCTCGTCCCTTCTCGTCATCATCATCATCCTTCTGCTAATGATGGCTCACTCACTCTCTCCATCTCCTCCTCTCTGAAAACATCGAACGCACCCAGGTACATACTATCTGGGATCTACGATCATCATGTCTTTTTTTAATACAATACTAAGATTTCGAGATTGCTTTTATTCTGTTTGATTTCAGTTATCCTTTCATCTATCAGCTGTGTGTTAGTGGTGTGTCTGTGTGTGTGTATTTGTAGCGACTGCAACTGAACGGATCCGTTAATAATTGTAATTATAGTTATGACGACAATAATAGCAGTGGTGTTTGGTGTTGGCGGCAGCGGTGTTGATGGTGGCGATGGGCGACTGCGGTGGTGATGGTGGCAGCAGCATTAGAAACCGTGGACCTTCAGCTGGTCCGGCTTCGCCAGCCCACTCTTCGTGAGCCACTGGCAGATGTTCTCCCTCTGGTCCCCTTGCAACTGAAGCACCTCTCCGTATTCGGGGTGCTCAATCACAGTACCATTGCAAGCAAACTCCTACAAAATAAACAAACAGTAAACATGAGTGATCAGTCAAAAGAAATGAAAAGAGCAAAATGAAAATCCGTACCTTTTTACATGCCCTCACAATTTTCTTCAGGTCATAGTCGGATGAAAGTCCTTGCACAGTAGTCAGAGTCTTACGACCATTCCGTTGCTGGATCCTTATGTGAACTAGTCCGTCTTGTACATCATCTTCTGAACCCTTACTTGCGTCAGCAAAGGGGTCTGCAAGAGAAAAGAAACGAGACTCGAATCAATTGGTAAGAAAATGGGGGCGCCGTAGTAATTAGGTGGCGGCGATCGATATACGGAGAAACGAAGAAGAAACATAGCGATCGTGTGCAATGCGTAAGATATGTGGTTTGGTTTGGAGGAGGCATGGCAGCAAATTAAAAAAAAAAGAGAGAGAACCGGGTCGAGGTCGCGAACTTGAAACGTTTCTATGGGCGACCACGACGCAATGCCACCCTCTCACCACCGAAGCAAACATGCATCATATTTTAGGCGTTGCGTAATCGAAGGGGGAGCGGCGACGGCGGCGGTGGAGACAATAAACAACGAAAGTCTATTTTCGATCGGGCAACATTTCGGCCCCCCCGTCGTAACCCCTTCGCGCTGCTGTTTACCTCGTTTCCATTTCAATTTCTTTTCTATTTACTCTCTCTCATATTTTGGCACATAAACATGTCGGCCATNCCCACGAGACTCTCACGCACGCACGCTCGCACGTCGTCTTCACCGACCGCCTGCCACGCGCGACTTTTGTAACGTCGATTTTGCACTTACCAAATGTGTTAAGATTCTGGATGGACATACGATAATCAAAATATATACGTATAAAAAAAAAATCTGCAAACTGCACGCAGCTCCCAATAAGCGGATGATCACTAAATAAAAACGTACCGCAACGGAACCACCGAATTTTCACTTTGGATGCACGAGAGCGGAGCGGTGCGAAGGCCTCGTAGCAAATGGTGACGCGTACTCGAGCGCCCTCTACCCCAGCTAATGTCACCCCGATGCCAACATGATGCATGAGAATGTTACCAGAAC
>NW_017097940.1:30376-37024 GCF_001412225.1 Nicrophorus vespilloides
TTTTCAAAAATAATAAAACAATTTCCGCGTTTCGCATTATTTATGCACAGAGCAGGATCATTGAAAAAGCAACGTTCAGGAAATTATCTCACTTTGTTTATTTTAGGTGTGGGGGAGGGGAAGAATATTTTCATATAATTTAGAAATTCGTTACAGTATTTTGATTATTATATACAAACATTTTTCGAATTAACTAATAGTAGTAGTAGTAGTAATTATAATAGTAAAGATAATATTTTTAAAGCTTAGGGGGATCACATACACGCACACGCTTAATATTAGAGATAAACAAGTTTCAAGATAAAATGCAGCTCGATTTCTCGGGTATGTTCCCATCGGCCTTCTCGATCTCCTTAATCAGCAGATGAAAAATATCCGAGACGGCGGCGTTCTGCTTGGCGGACGTCTCCAGAAAGGCGGCGTTCCACGATTCCGCCAACTTCTTGCCCTCCTCCATCGAAATGGTCCGTTCCATGTGCAAATCAGTCTTGTTCCCTACCAGGATTATGGGGACGTGTCCCTTCCCTGTGATATCCAACAGCTTCTCGTAAATCACTTGGACCACTTCGAATGACTTTGAGCTGGTGATGCTGTAGACGAGCACGTAACCGTGCACGTCGATGCTGTACTGCGATGGGAATATAGAGTATTCATCCTGGCCGGCCGTGTCGACCAGCTTCAGTTCGTAATCCTGCGAGTTCACCCTCGTCGACTTCGTGAAGGTGTTCTCGATCGTCGGATCATACGAATCGACGAATTGCCCCTCAACGAACTGTATGCTAAGCGAAGATTTTCCCACGGACCGATAACCCATCACCGCAATCTTACGTTGCTTGGGCGGCATTTCAAACGCAGCAGCAGCAGAGTTTATAAATCAATTAAAGACTCATCACGGAAAAGATGTGTAACCTCAAAAACATATATAAACGTCACGGTGACAGTAGCAATCAATTGCAACTGTATGCAACCAGATTATCTTTATTTATAAATTACTGTGTACCACTACTAATATCTAGATTAATAATATCTATTGGGAATCTTCTTTTCTTTTTTGCTTGCCGCGAAGGATGGCCGCTTTGAACAGTTTGCAGTAAAGGGATATGGCGCTTTGGGAATCGTCGTTTCCGGGGACCGGATAAGTGATCATATTCGGGTTGCAATTCGAGTCGACGATTCCGACAGTGGCTATCGCCATCTTAGCTGAATCCCTAATTGCTGTGTGCTCGATTAGCACATTGTTCAAAGTGTTCATAAATATGCACAGGTCGGGTAAACGGGTGACAGCGCCGAATTGTTTGTTGGCATTTGTGAAAATACCTCCTCTCCAGAAGCGAGTGTGTGCATACTCTCCACACTCCATCGCTGTCCTTTCCACCAAATGCATATTCTGTGCCCCTCTGTGGAAGAACAGAATGAGTCCCTCACGGTACGCAACGTGAGCGGTGACATTCAAAGCTTTCCTCAGGTATTCTGCAGTGGTATCCAGATCAAAGATGGTATGTCCGAGGCGAGAGCCGTAGATGAAAGGAACCATCTTCTCATTGAGGGAACCCAGCTTATGTCCGAAATGCACTTTAGCATTGAACAGATCTTCAACGGTGAACAGATTATGCACGTTGAAGTAATCCGGATGCTTCAGTATCTCCTGTTCTTTATCCACAGCTGAAAGCGAAAGACAGTTCATAGTATCCATTGACTTTTAACTTAACCTAAAAATTACTTATAGATTCTTCGGGGCTCGCTTGGACGGCCGTCCCCAATTCCCGGATCTGCACCCTCCGCAGCACTCGCAACACTTTCAACGTATTCATCATTAATTCGCGTAATTAAGTTAAAAAAAAAACGAGTCTTTTATTATTAAATATAAATAAACATCAGCGCCGATCACGCTCGCGGTGATGTCTGCAGTACAGCCAACATTAAGAAAAGTCCCTACATATATAGTTTTCTTTTAAATAAATTGCAATAATTTAAAATTAAAATTTGTCCTCATTTGTCCTTTTTATCTACACGATGTTCCTCTTCTAATTTCACTCCAGGTTCCTCCGGTTTATTGGTTTCCGGTATTTCTACTGGGGTCGTAGTATCCTCGGTATCATTGCATTTCTTGAAGAATTTTCCACCCGCATATCCGGCAACCCCACATCCAACAGCTGCAATTCCACCAACCTTGAATCCTGCTACCAAGCCCAGCGGTCCCCCAAGCAACGTCCCTAACAAAGCCCCCGTCATCGGATAAGCTGCAGTCTTTAATCTACAATAGATGGAATTAATTTGATTGAACATCAATTCAAACTGATTTAAACTTACTTTGAAGCTTTCATGAGGCTCTTCAAGCCTTGATTTACGCTCTCCTGAGTTCCCTCAACGTTACTTTCAATCACGTCAACAGTCTCCGCCTGCTCCCCAACCATCTGATTCAGATTTACGTACATCCCTTGCAGATCCTGCACATCCACCTCTAAAGCTTCCACCTTCACCATAGTATCAATCTTGTCCTGCAACCTCAGATCCTCAATGTTCGCGTGAATCTGCAACTGCCCAGCTGCCTGAAATGGGTTCTCATTCTCAATGTTCTCGTTGACCTCATTCTGGGCCTCTATCAAATGCGTCACTTGCTTCTCCAGTGCAGAGTACTCTTTCAAGAAACGTGCAATCAGTTTCAGAGATTGCACAGTTTTCTCATCAAACTTACCCAAGTCAATGTTCTGCACTTGGGCCCTCAAAGTGTCCAACTCATACTGAAGATCTTTCAGCTGCCTAACAATTTTCTTTTTATCCCGAATCTCCTTGACCAGCTGCTCTGTTTTGTTACCAGATATAAGCTAGAAAAAAAAAACTTCTAAACATCTAAACTTGTACATGTTTCAAACAATTACCTTCTGGATTGTTTTTTGGTGCTCCTCGAAGAGATACTGGTGATGGGGCACAGCCTCCTCATTGAATTTGTTCAGGGGGATTTCTATCACTTTGAAGGGCTGCTTCGGACACGCACTCATTGTGGATTTGGAAATGCACTTTTCAAGATGTTAACAGCTACAAGAAGCCAGATGTTTACATTGTGTTTCTGTTTACACTTTGTTCAGCAATTTTGGTTATGTTTTGAATGTCAGCGTGACGTAGGACGGGCCAATAATAGAGGGCAACAAGCGAAAGGTCGAATCGAGATTCCGCACGTGTTCGTACAGATGTCGCCACCGTAATTGAATTTAACATTCAAAAGTAAGAGAAAAGAATAAATAAATGATACAGAAACTAGTAAAAAGAAACAAATATATTTCAATTTAAAAGTACCACGCAGTATTTATTGTATACTGTTGAAAGAATTCCAAGAATATTTCTAAAATTAAACGTTATTATAAATATATAAGAATTCAGTAGATCTGAATGTACTTTTGGTAATCATTTATGGAATTTGGAGGATGTACAAAAGTAATTTCATAAATGGTGCGATATTTATAATAGATAGAGAAAAAGAAAAAAGTATAAAAGAAGATTGGAGATTCATGTTCGTATTGAGAGAATTTGATGAAATGAAAGAGGTGAAAAAAAGGAGCGTTTCTCATATGGTTATCACGGCATAAGTGGAATTCTAAATGAGCGAAGAAGTGCATTGTGATAATACGCGTTTAAATATGGGATTAATGGCAGTTCTGCGGAATATCTAGGGAGCGAAAGAAAAAAAAAGGAAAGAAGAAGCAACAACAACTAAGTAAATAATAAAGGGAAAAAAAATGGAGATGCAGAGAACAAAAAAAAAGGCAAAAGAAGAAAAACTGCAGTTTTCTGCAGAAGGCATCGATGGAGGAGGAGAAGAAGTGACGACGAGAAGTACGCAGAATACGGAATATAGTAAAGCACCTGTTGCTCGGCGCGTACACTTCTATTGGAAAAGGCTATATTTGTAAGCGAAGTTATTCCGCGCAGCCTTTTACCTAGTTTGGGAGATTCGCGTCTTACCGAGAAGAGCATATTTACTTGATGCGAAGAAGCGTTACGCGTCAACTGGAGATACAAGAAGATGTTGATGATGATGATATGATGGATTTCGTATGTCCAAGAAAATTCGACAGAGGAATATGGAGGTCGAATGGATGATGATGGAAGGTAGAGACAAAGAGCGGAAGAATGAAAGGGTGAGAGCGCGTGCGACGGACGACGGTCTGTGCAGCCGTTCATCCGTCCGTCGCGCGAAACGTAATCGGCCAATAAAAATTAAACGGCGAATGCTTCGGCGCCTTTCTGCTACCAAAAGAAACGGCGACAATGATGGAAAGAAAGGAAAGGAAAAACGGAGCAATCCCAGATCGACGGAGAGGCATAAATCGCCACCGGAATTGCGTTATTATGGCGATATCGCGTCGCGCAGATTCAGAGATTGCCGCGAGAGAGACTCTCTTAAGACCTTCTTTGCAGCTTGTGTTCCCTCTGTTATTTGTTTTCTCTGTCCACTCTGTCTTTCTCGGACCGATCGAATCGAATAAAATACAAACACTAAGAAGCTTAGATTGTGCCAGATCCAAGTAGGGACTTGTAGGAAATCAAAGGACAAACAACAAAGAGTGAAGAGAAAAGAAAGATGAGAAGGAACATTAACATAATATTGAATATATCTCAAAGTTTATGAGTGTACGAAATTTGTATTGGCATTTCAATGCGATTCGGTGGAAAAAAAATCATTTATTATTCGTTGCGCAATCAATCGACCTGTTGTAGTCTGTACTCCAATTTGTTCTTTTATTTGTTTTCTTCATTTTTATATGTATATATATATGTGTGTGTGTGTGTGTGCTCCCTTCATTATTGGAATTCGAGCGAACGTGTTTACATTCTCACGAGATGCGCTCCCACGTAGATTGCGCGACGCTATTCCGATTTTATTTATTTTTTACTGTTTCACTTCTCCTTCATACTCACATTCATACATTCGTCGTCGTCGTCTCTCTTCTTTTCCCTGCTTTTCCTAATACATGTAAACAATTCCGAAACGCCCTCGCTCTTCCTCTCATTCACCTCTCAATCTCCTTTCGTGCACACCGCACGCATATTTATCTTGTGATACTCTACGCGCCCTGTTTTTTTTTTGTTGATCTACTCCTTACCAAAAGCTACAACAAACGCCGACGCATCTGATAAGCTGCACATCTTTTTTCCTCTTTTCCCATCGATACTCTTCATGAATCATGATTAATCCAAAGTTGCATTGGAAGTAATGTATAAATTGCGAAACTAAATTACATTGTTATAATTACATGAAAGTTGCAAATGTAAATTATATAAATTACACTTGAAATGTATGATTATTCGAATGCGCGCTTGTGCGCTTTGCGTAAGCCATAATTTTAATTGAATAAAGTTTAATTAATCAATTAGCGGTCGCGATTCGTTTCGAAACGATCTCTTAAATAGCCCGGTAAATTATAAACGCTTTTATTTAATTATCCGTACTAATGATTCTCTTGGGCAATAAAAGCCCACGAAACAAATTGTTCACATACATTTTCCATACACACACACTGGAAAATATTAGCAATTAAAACGCGGCATCGATATTAGCTCGTAAAACGATTTACTTTAACGTCCAGATTGCGGCATTCTTAGCGCTGTAATAAACCGATGGAAATTATCTTATTATATATTTTTTTTCGCGTCGTTTCGTGGGCGTCTCGAAAAACAGGACCACTCGCTGCGACTGGGTGACAGACGCCCACGCTCGGATGAGGAAAGAACATCTTCATAGCTTAACATCTTGAGATGAGATGAGTAAGAAATGGAAACGCATTGATTACGAAAGAACGCAAGGAGCGAGATCGAAATCGCAAACTTAATTGAATTATTAATATTCATTTCTTGCTGCCTGTTGTCTGTCCCGCACAAAAACTTTCGCGATTCCTATCTGCGCGCATACATTTTAGAATTGCGCTCGGAGCGAAGAAACATTGAATAAATATGCGTAAGCGTGGCCCATTTTTTTTTTGTGTGTTCTTCGAAGACATATAAATTAATTAGCTCTAATTAATGCAGTCGTTTATTTTTTTTTGTTGTTGTTGTTGTTGTCGTCCAGATTGAGTGGGAATCATCGATCTTGATCTTTTGCCTAGAGCGAGCGACGATTATTTCAATGGACAACAATGTTCGGCTCTGTGTGTTTGCGGAGGGAATCAGTGATAAGGTTTGATTTGCAAACAGCGGTGCAATAAAGTTTCGTGCAAACAAAGATGCATTTTTTTTTGTTGTTGTTGGAATATTTCCGATGGGGATATACCGAGGGGATTTGGAAACTTGCTGTTGTGTTTCTCACGTATAATAAGGGCTCATCTGTGATGATGATACGCAACAAGTAGTAGGGGTCAGAATGTAAAAAACTGAATGAATGAATGAATGAATAAGAGAGTAAATGAAAGAGTTTAGGAAAACAGAAAACAGTGAACAGTGATGGATGGTCATAGAGCTGCGTGCAAAAAAATTCGAACTGCGGCGCTCTGCAGCATGTCAATATTTATCCAAGTGAGCGGCTATCAGGAAGCCCTTACACATCTTCTCTCTCTCTTCATCATAGGCAAACAAATTGCGAGCGAATTTACTTTGTCGAACATCAAGGGACTACCTTTATTAACTTGTTAGTGTGCTTACTTACTTATTTATTTT
>NW_017097940.1:37038-45110 GCF_001412225.1 Nicrophorus vespilloides
TAAATGCAACATCAGAGCTTCCCATTTTATTTGCGTAAATATTGCTCTCTCTCTCCTCTATTTAGTTTAACTGTAACATCGATTTTGTTCAACTTGTTGAAATTTTCATTATTATACTTTTTATTCTTCTTCTGTGTAAATGCAAGATCAAAGCTTCCCATTTTACATGTACAAATATTGATCACCTCCATTTGGACGTTTGCTTTATTCGCAACATCAACTGAAGTATTGGTTTTCAAGTTCATTTAGTTGGACAAATGTAGTAATAATAAGTCTGCAAATTATCAAATTTACTTAATTGCATAATTTATCGAATACAGCTGAATTTAATTGTAATTATAAAACGCAAATTAAGCGTAAGCGTTTCATAAAAAATAATAATCATAACGAGGAGATCGAGAAGGAAACGACGAAACTAATATTATATGCACATATTGTGGAGCTGGTGAACCGACAATAATTGAATTCCATGCGTCGTTCGTTGTTCGAAACGAACGAATGTCGCCTGCAGGTGTATTACTACTACTACTACTACAACCAACCACTACTAAATATACTATATAACTAGTATAAACTACGCGAACCGAACAGAACGCGCACGGTAGTTTCTAAATATCGTAAGCAATCAATTTCAATTTCGGTTTAATTGAATTCGGTTTGCGTCATCGTCTCTTTCTTTCTCTCTCTCTCTCTGTTCATCTGTTTGTTTGTTTTCGATTTGTTTGCGGATGGACGAAATCTCCCTCCCAGTAAAATTACTTCAATCAAACGAAGTAATTAAACGTGGGGCTGGCGCGCGTTCTGTCCACCAGAACCGGACGACAATCATTGTTGCTGTCGCTGTTCCGGGCAGATCTGGTTGCAACCATCGTTTCTGCAAACCACTACCACTATCATTGTCAACAGCAGCAGCAGCAGTAACGGCAGTAAAGTTTGGATGGATTACTGCAGGGGCGACGCTCTTAAATTAATTAAATCTTGTAATTAAGTTCGATGCAATCCGACGCGCGCACATGAAATGCACACTCTTCGTCCGACCCATGGAAACCGACCCATTGTTGATACCCTTCACCTACCTCTCTTCTCTTCCGCTCAGCAAACGGACGGACGATAATTAATTACAACCAGGATTAATTAACGATTTTGTTTTACGTTTTAGGAAACTCAATTTGGAGACCGCAAATATGTTCTTAATTAAAGAAAAGCCGATAATTTATCAGAATTTGTGTAAATTAAAATGTTCTAAATGTATTGATAAATAGAGGAAAATATGGAGGTATTACATTATGGAATCATGTAAGAAATTGAGGACTGAAATAGGACAGCAATAATTTCAATTAGATTATAATATAGTTTGCAATTTGCGTTACGTTTAGGAAGAGATTTGTCCGAACGCAACGAGCGGACAACAATGAGGAGAGAAGACATGATCGCATATAATGTGTCCACGTTCTGCCCATGAAATAGATATTATACGGCGTGCACGGAGCTTCGTAATTATATGGAAATCGTCTACATAAATTCACTTAGCCCGAGCGCCCACACGCTCAACTCCACCTCCAACAATTCCACCACCACCAACACCGAAGAATACACACAGTGTGCAACGCAACAGCAAATACAATACAATTCCTCAACCTAAAAGATCCTTCAATTTCTTTTACCACAATCGTTTCAATATTGCATTTGAAACTTAATTTCTAATATAAACGTAAGAAATTCAAGTGTAGCAACTTGAAATTGGTGTATTTCTCAATTTTGTTCATTTTTTTTTTCAATTGGAATAAGAAAGAGATGCTCTTTGTTTTGTTTCTTGAGCAGCATTGACATAAGCCAACTACTGGGAGCGGACGTGTATTCAATTGCGAATCGCTCTGTATATATGCGCGAGCATATAATGAAATATTTATGCGGCACGGGAAAGTATGCGAGTTCCCTTGTACGTGCTGAATATAAAGAGAGGCGATGGAGATTAATTAACAAACTTTTGAGATGATGAAAATGAAAAAAAAAAATTTATATAAGAAGGACGAAGAGAGGATACGGAGGCGCACAGAGGATGTCGGATTCATTGAGAAAGTTATGCTTAAGAGGGAAGAAAATATTCGGCCGGTGCGCAAATTCCGAAAAACGATGTTTTTTTTATGTTGTTGTTGTTGTTTTGTCCGGAGAGAGAAAACAATAAATTTTAATGAGACAGCGGCACGCGAAACGCAACCGCACCAAAAATGAGCCGAACGGAGAGAGATGAAGTCGACTAATGAGAGGAAATCGAGGATGGGACGAAGAGGAGGAGGAAAGTTCATGAATTAACAACAAAATACTTGCATTACTTTATAATAATTGATATATGCAATATTTTCAGCTCGTTTAAATATAATTGGTCACCGTTTCCATCAATTAAGTCAAAGAAGCAACGATTTGGAGAGGAAGTCCGCGTCGCTGCAACTCCAAAAAAGTAAATAAATAAAATACACCGGAGACATTAATTTTCGGATTTTCTTTTTTTTTTGAACGGTCACGATCTAACGCAATTCATTAAATAAACGGACCAATATTTTTTATTCCCATCCTGCCACGAAAATCACAATAATTCAAACACTTAATGAGCGTTCGTTCTTCTACTTTTCAAGAGTTCGATTCATTTGATTTCGATAGTTTTTGCTTTTTTTTTCTTTTCATTTTCAGGAGTTTCCTATGAAAGGAAACTGCTAATTGCTGAGTTAAGGCGACGCGCACGTTTCGTACCTCTCATTGTGTATATATTTACCTTCGATTTGCATATTCACTACTCTACGCGCACTGTTTGCGCGAAACTAAAAGTTTTTATCGTTCGATTCTTTCGCTCTAACGTTTACCCATTTGGAAATTATTTAAATCGTTATTTGCATATGTGCGAGTTTAGTGGAAGTTAAAGCCCTGTTTATTATTTGCAAAACGCAGATGAATCTTTACAATTGAATCTTATAAAATTCAACAGTTGATTGGCAAATGATTCATCAATTGAATTGTTGACATTAAGTAATGGTTTTCAATAGTAAATGCAATAAAAACTGTAAATTACAATTTTTATCTGATTCGAATATTATATGCAGAGCGGGCGGACGGGCGGAATGGCCTCCTCCTGTTTCGTGGTGTTCGTTTCTGTCCGTTCCATGAATCGAATAAATTACATTAGAAAGTGTTTTCGTCGCCCACAGTCTACCGTAGCAGCAGCAGCAGCGCGCCTTTATTAAGGATAATTAGTTTATTTCGTACATTAATTGTTCGAACGAGGAAACTATCAAGATTTCCCCTCACCCAAAGGAGATCAGAAATCTTATTTTCAAGTTGCAAACTCTTTTTTTAGGCTTCAAGAAATGTACGAATGTGCGTATGTCTCTTAGGAAGGATAATTGCCATTCTTGCATCGTCCGCTATGAACATATCGCACACCTAAGGGAATTTGTGTCAATTGCGTTCGGCGCACATAAATTATTCCGATCGTTCCTCTTATTTATTTCTCTCAAGACTTTCCCATATAAACGTACAGCAGCAGCGACAGCTTCAGCAGCGCACACATATTCATCGCGAAACGATTGAATGCATCAAATCTAACGTTTATTTTTATTGTCACTAAACTGATTAAGATTTAGTAAAACTGCAATTCACTACTTATTCACTACATTCCATTTGAATGCATTAATAATTATTGGATGTAAACAAAAAGGGCCCACACGAATAGTAAACGTTGTTGGGTCGTCGTCAGGTATGCGAACGATTTAACAGTATTGTAGGAATGAATACGAAGGTTGTTGCAACCAAATCCGAAAGACTATCGGAATCCGTAAGAACGGATGGAACTTGGGAATACCGAGAGAAGGTCTCTAATTGCCGTCTGCATCGATGAAACCATTAATCCACGAAATGTAACCATCATCATCATCCACCACCACCACCATCTATCTGACTCTCTCTCTCTCTCTTTCTTCCTGTATTTGTATCTATCTCTCTTTATTTCTTTCGATCGGAATCGAATCGGAAGGAATTCAAGCCGAGAATCGTCCACCATATGAAATCCGTTGCGAGTGGCGACGTTGGCGGCGGTGGCGGCAGCGCTTCAAATGCAAAGATAACCGTAAATTTTTGTCATTCGGCTTTGATCTATGTGAGAAACCGGAATTTCTCAGAGACCTTCTACTAGTCCTTCTCCTCCTCCAACGCCGCCTCCGATCGCTGTTATTTACTGTGTGTATTTTACTTCGACGGCAGTAAATTCTGTGTGTTGTTGCACAACGCACCGAATTTGAATACGTGTGTCGTCTCTTCACTCACTCTCTCTCTCTCTCACTTTTCGTTCGCTTATTTTCGCCCGAGGGTTCGGTGCGTGTGCAACACCGAAGAATATAATTTCTCATTTTCAAACATCCGAAAGGACTTTAACTTTTCTTCATATACTTTATGTTTCTCTTGAAAAGAAGAAGAGAAATAAAGGGAGTCGAAGCACCGGCAATTACGGTACAAAGCATTATTTAATAATCGACCGTTTTGTGCGCCTTCCTTAAACGCTCCATTATTGCCAGTTTCAACAACAACAACAACGACTTCGTCCCCAATTAAACAATTAATCGCTCAATTATATTTTTCAGGTGCCTCTTTTCTTTTCTTTTTTCTTCTTCATCTTCCCTTTTTCTACCATTGTTGTTCTGCAATTTGCTTTTTCTCTTTTATAATCGCACAGCCTTAAGCGTCAAGCATATGTAAAGACTGATAGAACTTTTATTGTGTAACGCAATGTAAATGTATGCAACAAACAGTGTTTATCGTAAATAACATCATCTTTTCATACAAGAAGCGTTAATATTTTTGCAATTGAAACAAGTATTGAAACAATTGTTGTATAAGAATAACACAAGACATGTTCTTTTTAAATAAAGATTCTTGTTTCTTGCCGTGTACTTAATTGGTGCAGGACAAAAAAATAGTCCGTTTAGAGAGAATGCAGTTGCTTTAGTTAGTGTCTTGGGATTGTAAAATCCGCCCCAATTGAGGATAAGATGCGATTGATTTGTTTGTCGTCTTCTTCTACGTTCATCGTAGGCAATGTAGCAGGGATGCATGGCAAGCGTTTTTCTTTTTGTCCTGCTTGACCTGCGGCAATACATTTTTCGCAACTCGTCTCTCGTCAACAGAGAATACACACATATATATTGTATATGTACGTTTCGCTGGAGTGGATAAAGAGAGAGAGAGAGATAGAGAATAGAAAAAAAGTGTGCAGTTACCGCAATTGCACATCTACCATGTGCCATCGTGATGTGTAATATCGCTGCTGCTTCTTCGTCTTCTTCTGTTCGTGCAGTTGTTGCTGTAGAAGACCGTCCACGTCCAATCAATTTCCACCGGAAAACCAACCTGGGACTCGACAAAAAGCAGAGATCAACTATTAACCATCATTATTATTCTCTATCTCTTCCTCTCTTGAATCGCACAAGGGAATTGCATTCAACTGGGATCATCTGCGTTGGATGCAATTAGAGCAAAATGTTGTACCTTCTTTTCGCGGATTTCCTCGACTCGCGCAAATATAAAGAAATATCTTTTGCTGCACCCGCAACAACTGCAGCAGCAGCAGCAAAAGACGTTTCTTCTTTTACTTGTGCTCCTCATCGAAATACTCTCAATTCCTTCCACGTACTCTCGCTCCGTGTCCCTCAGGTCACTGACAGATTGTGCGAGCTCGGGATGGTATGTAGCATGTACGTATGTGTATCTCAACTAAGTACGACGATGCGACTCTTCTTCTCTTCCTCCTCCTCCACCACCTCAACTGCTGCTACTGCTGCTATTTTTTCCTTCTTTATTTTCCACTCGATGCCACCAACCACCGCCGCCGCATGCATCTTCTTCACGGAACGCAAGAAGAAACGACAAGACACGCAACGATTCTCCGCAAAACGCTCATATAAATCCGATTTAATCGTTCCGCAGCGTTCTCATTGTTTCAACCATCAGAATCGTTTGGTCTTGGTTGCATCTTTGAAATCCTTCTGTGTTCATCTAAAAAAACGATGTATTCACTAAATATTCTCATTTACAAAAATCAATGATTTGTAGAAGTGAGAGAGACTATTTAGACTTCCGTGAACTGAGTTTGAGAAGAATGATTGTTAATTCGTATAGTCTGTTGGAGATGAAGTGGCTTGTTGTTTGAAAAGTGGGGGAGTCTCCACCACCGGTAGCTGACCATAAGGAAGGAAGACGATGTCATCCGCGGTATCGCGCGCTTCTAGGCAGAAACAGCTCGAGGCTGGCAGACAGGGTCACCGACATTCGCCACAGCTCAAATTCGCGGTTTCCCACGGAACGCCGCCCGCACGGTCAAGGTCCTTCTTCCATCATAATCATCATCAACAATATCTTAATCATCGTCATTCAAATCGATTTATAAAATGCGCACAGGTGAATGAATAGCTCGGATTTGGTATAGGAAAAAGTCGCAACGACGAAAAGTGTTTCAAGGAAGCCATCAGGCCATATCTGATGATGCTGAAGAAGAAGCAGAAGAAGAAGATTGGTTTAGTGGCCGCGCAACGATCGTCAACGTTTATTTGTATCATTATCGGTGGATCATACATATGTCGCGCACAGAAACGGAGAGAAAGAGTAAAGAGCAGAAAACGACGACGCAAGTGAAGAAATACAAGAACAACAACAACAAAAACTGGCATCGCTATCATCTTTCCGCGATCTATCTTCTAATTAATATATAGCGCCGCTCCACAGAGTGTTAACTGTAACATCCCGAAACGCGGAGACGAACGAAGAAATAAGAGAAGATAATTTTTCTTACGACTTCTTCGTCGTCGTTGTTGTTGCTGTTATGTCGTTTCGTGGTCTTTCTAGATGCGCCCGAGGCCCTGAATTGAGATATGAGAATTGTGTAGTATGCTAATGGATGTAAAAACCGTTTGAGTCGCCGAACCCATTATCGCTGCCCCAGGGCTCAAACACACACCCACACGACAAGGACAACAACGAGGAAATCTCTCTTCTCATCCTCTTCATCTTGTTTCTTCGTTGCTGCAGCGGCGTTTACAATCGGCGTGCACTCACATAGACAGTGTGCAGGTGAATCCTAAAATATTCGCTGACACATTTTCCAACCATCCATTCCACGGCAATTATAAACATGCTGCAAATGATTAATAGCAGGCGCACGTCATTTAAACTACAAATTAATTAAAAACTCAATCAATTTTCTCTCCGTCTCTCTTCTCTCCTTGTTTTGTCTCCTCTGTACCTTTAACTAAATACATACAAAACATCATCGATGGAAACTCTACGGTAATCTCTACTGTTGTACGTATGGATGATTGAATCAGATGGATGGATGGATGGATGGACATTCTCCAATCTTGTAAGGAGAGCTTCGCTCTTCTCTTTCTGCTCCTCTTCAGAAGCAGAAGCCGGTCGGCGCATCTCTCGCCTTTTTCTGCGATCGCCTATAGTTAAGAGTTTGTCAACCCTGAACTAATCACTTTGTTTGCTGCTCGTCTTCAATTTATTGCCTCGCTCTTCTCAACTCCAAACATCTTCCATCCTATTCCTCATCGACTTCTTTTCTATTTGTTCTCTTTGTTCTTTGTTGTTTTTTTTTTCTCTATATACTCTTTCCATCACCATCTTCATCGCTCCTTTTCTTTCGCCAAACCATTCCATCCATCTGGAATATTTCTAAACTGGCCGTTAAAGAATTTTTATCGCCGTCCATTACGGATAATCTATTTCAAAATTAACAACACCGTATATAACGAAGAACGCGCACTCCTCCTTCTTGCGGCAGCACGCGAGGTTAATTACCTTCAGCTATGTCCAACATTGAAACACCAATTGAAAAAAAAAAACAAGGAAATATTCATTTTATTTTGTCTAATTTCTCCCAATTTTATACTAATTCGTTACAAACAGACGAATGCATATACACACATGTGCGTATGCTCATATTGCTGTAATACGCGTTCAAAGTTGAAAAATTGAAATGAGAACGTTCGAAAAAACAGTGTTTCCACATTTCATTGATTTTCTCGAAA
>NW_017097941.1:0-1055 GCF_001412225.1 Nicrophorus vespilloides
CACTCTCAAACAAAATAACACTGATTCACTATCATTTGTGTGATATTTTCTTAGCACTTTCCTTTTCAAGATTCAGGAAACGAATAAACGTATAAGTCTCACTGTTGTGTCCAACCGTTATTATTACAATTATTATTGTTAATGTGTCTCTTAGTCGCCGTATTATATATAAACATTAGCATAAAAGGAATCTTCACCGTGAGACCGATTGTAACATTCCTCCTTATTTTCAACTGGGAACCAGACGCAGAATAGGCAGTTTCATCGAGACCAGCTACTGATTTGTAATTAGTCTTAGGAAGAACGTAAAAGAATCAAGTCGTATCGAATATTTTAATTATAAACCGAAAGTAAAACTCGTTCAATTTATTATTTACCAAACCTAAGGCTTCACAACAGACAACAGAAGAAGATATCGCACAGTGTCCAGAAAAGCATCACTGGGATACGACATAATTAATGGCATCAGCGGTGGGATGATTTTTTTTAACATTCCAATGGATTCAAGTTCAAACACACCACGACATAATTAATGGTGGCAGAGGTATACAAACTACACGTGACCGAGTATCGTCAGAAAGTCAACAATTCCTGGATTGAAACCATTCGAGCCGACGAGAGTCAATCAATTTCTGGAGACTGGACAACGGACTCGTTACAAACAGCATCTTCAAGACCACAGGACGATTCAAGCCAAGTTCCCGGTTCTTCAAAGCCATTAGCAGCAGAGGGTAACCCAACTCCTGGATCTAAGACGGAAGAATTCGCAAGCGGACAGAAGAAGCAAAAACTTATGTAAGTGGAATTTTTATTTCTGATTGTTGTAGTTGTGTAAATGGCCTATTTATTTTTATAAAAACAAATAAAATAAAAACAGTTTTCTGTGAAAGATTATTAGAAATAAAACGAAAGGTAAACTGAAGTAATATCTGTAGTAACAAATATTTTTTTAGGTCAGAATAAAATAAAATAAATATGGAGATTCAAAACATTCAATTTTTTTACAATAACTTGCATTAGATAAAGTCATCAATATGATGGAAACGTAGAAACAA
>NW_017097941.1:1068-1277 GCF_001412225.1 Nicrophorus vespilloides
TAAGACAAGAAGCAGAATTATTAGTGAAAGGGAATAATTATAAAACATGGAATGTATTAAAATGTCAATTATTGAGAAAATTTGGACCAGTGATAGATATAGCTCATTGGAGAATTAAATTATGTTTATGCCATCAGCAGGAAAACGAATCAGTATACTCATATTTTTATAGAATTAATAAAATTGCAGAAAATATTAAATATAGCATA
>NW_017097941.1:1301-1443 GCF_001412225.1 Nicrophorus vespilloides
GGCTTATTCGCCAAGATGAATTATATTTAAAATCGAAAATGTTTGAGAATATATCAAAAGAACATAATGTAAGTTGTAACCAGGATGAAATGATAAATGAAAATCAGAATCAAAATAGTAATAGAAGAAATAGGTATAGTAT
>NW_017097941.1:1532-1741 GCF_001412225.1 Nicrophorus vespilloides
TTAGAGAATTTGTAACAGGGAAATATACAAATTCAATAGGAGAAGCTTTAGATTTCGCAGAACAAAAATTCAAGTAGACAGGCTTATACGCCAAGATGAATTATATTTAAAATCGCAAATGTTTGAGAATATATCAAAAGAACATAATGCCAATTGTAACCAGGAAGAAATGATAAATGAAAATCAGAATGAAAATAGTAATAGAAGAA
>NW_017097942.1:0-24768 GCF_001412225.1 Nicrophorus vespilloides
GCCTTTGCAGCCTTTGACAACCAAAAATACGACAGATTTGCTTTGGTCTCAAATTGAATACAGTATTGGAAGGAAGTTCAAGAATTGTCTCTACCAAACCTGGAGGGTCTTCTGGTATGTTAGTAATTTCACATTTAAAAGGATCTACAACCCAATTCACAGTTTGTACATCAAGATCTGAAAAGTAGTCAGAGAACCGCTCTCTGAGTTTGCTAAGATGAAATTAGAAAAATTACCCAAAAAAAATGCATCTACGCTATCTGCAATCCCGTTCTTGGGTGTCTCTTGTTCGAATATCGAATGTAATTCAGTACGGAAAATCGAGCGCACACGTACACTTCTCGTTTGTTGTTAATTAAGCAATAAAAACGTTAATTAAAACCCATTCAAAAACTCACAAAACATCTAACACATCTCATGCAGTTGTCACATCAACTTTTTCAACTCAGACTAAATTTTGAACGTTAACAACAATTTTATGTTGATTCTCAAAATCCATTTTATCCACATCCTCAATGTAAATATCATTGTATAGTTGGTATAGGTGGTAAATATTGTAGATAGTAAATAGATCGCGTTTCGTAATCTCTGTTGTCTTTCGGTTCTAATTAAACGAAGAGAATCCTTCCACGTCGGGGTGAATTCCTGAGAGATCGCGACCGCCGATTGGCTGCGAACGCCGATTCCACTTATAAGGCGCGCATCTTAGCTCTTATCTAGATGTCGTCAGCAGCAACAACAGCAACAGTGGATTTCAACATTTCCTTTTTGTTCGTTTTTGAAAACGCGCGCGCGCTCAAGTACACACAAGGAACTCATTTTTCTATTAGTTCCACGAAACGACAATAACTTTACTTCCAATTAATCGCATTCCTAATCCAGTTATATCGTGATAAAATGATACTAAATTAATTGTTGATTGGTATTGATTTAAAGAGTGTAAAAGTTGTAAGAATTCTGTTCTCAATAGTAGCAGAATGTACAGTCTATATAATATGTAAATAGTTGATTTGAATTGGTTGAGGTGTTCTGGTCCAGGATGTTATCTGAGGTTGAGGCGCACGCGAGGCCGATTCTAAAATCCTTATCCTAGAGAGATTGAAGCAGGAGGAAGGAGGAATTCCAGAGAATTACAATGTAGGATGAAGATTTTTCAAATATTAACTGAAATAACTTAATAACTGTAAAAAGGACTTTTTTCAAGGTTTTAAAATGAGGAATTTTCAGTTTTGTAGAAAGAACTAGAATGTAGAAGATTTGGAGAAGTTTTCCTAATAAGTTCAAAGATATAAGTTTACCTAAAAATATATGTAAAAGGACTTATTCTTAATGAATTGAATTGAAGAATTTTCAGTTTTGTGTAGAGAATTAGATGAAATTTTTCTATTAGTTCCTCGAAACGACAATAAGTTTAATCGCATTCTTAATCCAGTTGTAAACTTATATCGTGATAAAATGATATTAAATTAATTACTGATTGATTTTGATTTAAAGAGTGTACACTTTATATAATATGTAAACAGTTGATTTGAGTTGTTTGGGATGCTCTGGTCCAGGATGTTATCTGTGGTTGAGGCGCGCGCGAGGCCGATTCTCAAATCCTTATCAGGTCCTACTTATCCTAGAGAGATTGAAGCTGGAGGAAGGAGGAATTCCAGTAGCCGTTTCATCTATTTATCTATGAAGCTGCTGCTGCTGCTACCAACAGAAGAAGAAGCTACCAACAAAAGGAGGAGGAGGAGGATGAGGAGAAGAAGAGAATAAGTAGAAGAAGTTCAGTCACCGGCCGGCCGGCATCGGCATTGTTCCCCGAGTCCCCGTATTTATGATGGCAACGGAGGGATTTATCGTGCAGATCGTTGTCTCAAATCCGAGGCTCATCTCCTCTCCTCCTAACAGTTGTTCGCGATAATCGGCATTTGCTTTATGCTCGAAGCCGAGATCCGGAGCAGGAAGCCCGCAATTACCGACCGAGACCCGATGGACAAATTAATTGGCCGGCAATTCCATCGTAAACAACAACGCACAAACACTCACATCCACATCCACATAGCACTAGCACACACACACATCTTCCACTCAAGTCCAACTCCGACTTCACATTCAATGCAGATATACCCGAGCATCCCATGTCCATTCCATAGAATGCATCCCTCCTAAATCTAACTCACATCCACTCACATATTTAAAACCGATTTCCATAAAGATCTTCCGGCCAAGACAAACAATTAGGAATAATCATTCAAATTTACTTTTGTTACAAATATAGTCAAATCTTACATATATTAGTTTCAATTGCTAATTAAATTGTAATTAAACTATCATTATTTGATAATTATGTACTATTTCTGTATACTAAATTAAACTCTTATATAATTGTAAAGTGAAGTGTTCGTATAAGGAAAAAAAAAGCGCTCCGATTTTCTACTAAGAAAAAAAATCTTCACACGATCTCCGAAATATTAGCGTTGCGTTTTAAAACCAGATCTGACATCTCAATCGGATCGCGTGATCTTGATAGCCTCCTCTTTTGGTGTGGCCGCAACACAGAGGAGCGGTTATATGGATGAAGATAAAGATGGTGAAAAAAACGAGAAAGAAAGAAATGTTAACTAAACGGAGAGAAGAAGTACGCAAATTAAAAAGAGGCCGCTCTCGCAACGGATTGCACGATTCGTGCTAACTGTAAAAAGTGAATAACCGCAGATGAAGATGATGATGATGAACAAAATTTACTTTTCACAGTTTTGTAATACGTAAAGATTATTGAAGGTATGCGCATCGATTTGCGCATATTATTATTGTTGAATGATGTTTGTGAAATGATTTAAGTCAATTTGTAATTCATATTTTGAAGCGAATTGAAATTAATGTTGTGTAGATTTAAGGGAGGTAAAGGGCGAGTGCGAATGAAATTTATCGTTTGCTTTGGGTCTCGCGTTTAATGTCTACGTGTATATATATATATATGTAAGTGTGTGTGTGTACGCTGAAGGCGCAAACTTCGCTACTTCTTCGTGTCTGGACACAATCTATTAGTCGGTGAGGAAACCTCGGGCATTTCGCACGTTGCAGTAGCGATTTTCAATTAGATTCATCTTCCACTCCTCTCCTCCGAGCGAAATCCCTGCAGCAACGATTCGCACAGTCCTTTTAAACATAAATAAATCTTCATGAATATATGCATAATATATTGTATTTTTTTTTATATTATTATTATTATTATTAATATGATGGTTATGCAATGAACACGCTCCGATTCGTACGCCCAAAAGCGCACCCATTCCATTGTTTCGCTGCGACGACATATTATGCATGATGTGTATGAAAAGGAGGAGGCCTTGGCGCTTCCTGTTTCCGAATGAAATCGAAATTGGATCATTCGATTGTTGTCGTTGTTGTTGATTCCGCTCTACATGTGCTCTCGGATCAAAGTGAAAATTGAAGCGAAAAATACAATGCGATACAATGGACGACAACTTCCTGTCGGCTCGATTCGATGCGCACTGAAAACTTAATTAAATTTGATTGGAACTCAATGTTGTTTGTGATTAAGCGTTCTTTTCGCTTGACAATGATTAAATAATGTAGTTCAAACGCTTTCCATTTTATTGCATCTATTTCGACAGGAAATTACAGTCAGACGCTTATGGTTTATACACATTTTATTCAACAAAATTTCAGCTTTCATTTCCACGTTCAAATCACCTTTAACGATTTATACTTTTCGAGTAATTTACGAAACTTCACATTGGTTTTTAAAGGTTCTTTTTTCGTTCTTTAATATTTGACACCCAAATTACAACCAAACGCTTACAGATACAAAGATAATACTACAACCTTTTCATTCCTCAAATATTCAGTTTACATTTCCATTTTTAATTGTCTTTCTACGATTTATACTTTTCGATTAATTTGCGAAAATGTGAAGACACTGCTTTTTAAATGTTCATTTTTCGTTCTTTCATTTTTGACACGCAATTTTTATTATAAAAATTTGGTAATTCAGTATTTTGAAAAGTTTAAATATTTCCGAAATAATCTATATAATTTTACGTTTTTTTACGTAATAATTATTTGCTGATTTGTTCGTACGTTTGAGATTCGCAGGTGCAGATGACATCATGCAGGTGTTCACTGACGTTTCGTTTTTGTTTACACGTTTTAGAAACACTGTGATTCAGCGTTCGCAGCTGCAGCTGGGTTAATCGTGACATTTCGCGACGATTCGTCGATTTTCGTAATTATATGAGGCAATTTTTACCAGTGCCGGATTGAAACCAGGTTCAGTGCGTTCCCCAGAGTCCGACCCTGCATCCATTGAAATAGACGTTTAAGAAAAATAACTTTGAATTTGAGATAATTTAGTAAATTTTTACTGATAATTAATTGCTTCTTTAATTTTATGTCCTAATTGAATAATAATTTTAATATTTTTCTAACTACAAGTCGTTTTAATTCTTATATTCATTAGTTACTAATTATCAAATCTTACTACTTAATTTAATAATAATTCACAGCTTTTATTCACATATCCTAGTTAATCTGTATTTTTCTTAATTTTTCGACATTTTTTTTTTTTACATTTTTTTTTGCATAAAAATGTATTACAAATTTGATTTAAATATACAATTAATTTCTTACCAAAAATTATTTATCTAAATTAACGCTTGATTTGAGTTTGCCGCCATTTGTGCAGTAAAGTGTTGACAACCCCCCAAAAAAAAAACAATTTGACAGCTGAGAGGTTTTATTGAAAAATCAGTGTAATTATTTGAAAATTAATGAAGTTACATTAAATAATGAATACAAATATTGAATGAAAATCTACATAAATTGAAAAATCAGTGTTTACTGAAATCAATGTTCACTTTAATTTATCTAAAATTCATGAACACAAATATTGAAGAAAAATCTATAAATCATTTCCATTAAAATGAAGAATTTTAAGAAAAATTTGAGAATCAAAAGTGAAATCTTATAGAAAAGAAACAAATAAGATTAAAGTATAGTAAAATTGCAATATTTAGTGAAGAAAAAACAATAGAGTAGTTTTAATTAAAATAATCTACCGAAAATAATATTAGAAAGTAATTATAATACTGAAAATATAATGAAAGAACTTGAATTTCCATTTGTATTTAAAATTTCATTGAATTTGATGAGCAGTTTATTTTTAAATACATCATTTGCAAAGAAATATAATGAAAATTATTAAACTAAAAGTAATTACATTAAAATAGAAAACATAGATTTAAAAGAAAAGACATATTTAAACTTTTAATTAAATTTTTCTTTAAATAATGTTTGATTTTGATTTACGATCATTTGAAATATTTCAATAAATTTGTAACAAAACGCATTTTCATAATAATCGCTCATTTTTTATTACTTTCTTATCTCTAATGCAGGTGTGCAAAACGCACTCACTCTCATGCCCATATAAGGATTGATTTAACGTTCGCACCTGCACATGATTCATCGCAGCGCGTTTTTGTTTTGTTTAAACGTTTTAGAACCACTGTGATTCATCGTGTCGTAGATCGGGTGTTTCCGTAAAACGATTACATTTAAAAATATCTAATATTACAAAACAGTAAGCGTGTAAAATGTAAAAAAAAATGTATTAAATTAAGTTTGAATTCTTAATTTATAAATATTAACCCTAGATTCTCATTACAAGTTCAAAAACGTATTAAGAAATTGTACATTAATTACCATGGAGAATTAATGGTTTCGGTATTCAAACAATTCAGATTTGGACAAAACCAACTAATTTTCTTATTCTCAATTCAAATAGAAGTAAAATTTTCAATTATTTTTTTTTCTTTTCATTTAATTTTCTTAATTTGTTTACTTTAAACTTGACAAACTTTTATTATATAAATTTCGTAATTCAATATTTTATAAAATTTTAAATATTTCCGAAATAATCTATATAATTTTACGTTTTTTATTAAATTTTGCTTTCAATAAATTAGAAATTAAGCATAATAATTATTCGTTGATTTGTTCGAATGTTTGAGATTCGCAGGTGCAGATGAGTCATCACGCAGGTGTTCACTGACGTTTCGTTTTTGTTTACACGTTTTAGAAACACTGTGTTCGCAGCTGTAGCTCATTAATCGTGACGTTTCGCGATGATTCGTCAATTTTCGTAATTATATAAGGCAATTTTTACCAGTGCCGGATTGAGACCGGATTGATCCGGCCCTGCGCATCACACAACCTTTACACATTTCTATAACGTAAGTATATGATTACGTAACCAAAAAAAACAATAATTTAATGATTAGTTATAGTATTCATAAATTTACAAAATCTTTTCGTTTCTCTTTATTTAACATTAATTTACATACAAATATTTAAAGCGAATAAAAATACGTACGTAATTATTAATTCCAGAATCATAAATTGAATAAAATATGTTTTTTGAAATAAATACATATGTAATTTTATGGCGGCAACCCATAAAATAATTCATTTTTTGTCAATATTTTTGCCAAATTATGGTAATAAGTTTAAAAATTACGGTTAATATGGATTCATTTATATGTAAATCAATGTACGATATATGTTTTTCTGTGAATAATTTAAAGTATAAATGTGAAAATAGTTAAATTTTGAAGGTGTGCAGAAAGTGAGAAGAAAGAGGTCGAAAGGATAAGAATTTTGAGAGTTCAACAAAATTGAATTCGATTCGTGTCTCGCGCGCGCTCACCGCACAAGTTTTAATACATAAACAATCCCCAGAGCTACAGCT
This sequence comes from Nicrophorus vespilloides, assembly GCF_001412225.1. NCBI lineage: Eukaryota > Metazoa > Arthropoda > Insecta > Coleoptera > Silphidae > Nicrophorus > Nicrophorus vespilloides. The sequence continues at coordinate 6,764 of NW_017097942.1, forward strand.
ATATGGTGACATAACGAGTCGTGTTGTGGAGAGAAGAGAGAATTGCGACCGATAATCAAGGTGAAATAGGTTCCGGGGAGCTGCGATTATGAAAGTTATTCTTGCGAACCGGCGAAGAAGAACTCTTCTCTTCTCTTCTCTTAGCCGTGATTTATGGTTTCGGTGCAGTCCTACACGGATTCTGGATTCCGCCGATCAATAGAAACATTATCTTCATCCAGCCGAAGCCGCAAACCTCTCTTTCATCTCGAACCGAAATCATCTCATCATCTCGATTTACTTTATATTTATTTTGTATTGTGAATAAAAAGAAATAAGAAAAAAGAAATGTAGATGCATTTTCTCTGATGTTCGCATTCGCGATAGAAGAACTCTTCAAGAGGATGAGACAGTTATAATCGGCGAGAGATCACTACAACTACTACTGCTACTACTAGTAAAAGGCAATAAATATGTAATGATACACTCTGAAATTTTATTGCTTTCTAATTACGGCAAAAGCAGAAACAAAATCCGCATTTTCTTTTATTTATTTATTTATTTATTTATTTCCAATGCACTCCTGTTCTTCTGCTGTTTCTGCGTTCCCATAGCCGACTCGCACTCTCTTCTCTTCTCTTCTCTTCTCATCACTTATTATTTATTTCTATCGATCCATTGAGATCCTTTTCTTAACGAAAATCCTCAGCTATTAATCCTCGTCTTTCATCCAATATAGGTATGCTGGTACGTCGGTGATTTATGCCGATTCCAAATAAACGCGCGCGCGGTTCGTGTGAATGCGATCGCTTGGATTACGGCTTTCTTTCTTTCGTTTCCTTCTGTCTTTTCTACTTCTCTCGATTTAAATGTGCCGTGTTTTCGATCGTGCCTTCTTGTCACCTCCTCTTGCTCCTTCTGCTGGACTTCAACTTCTTCGCCTCTGCCGAAGAAGAAGTAGGGAGGAGGAAGACGAAGCAAAAAGGTGACGACGCCGTTTTCGAGTTCAATAAATACATTAGAGCGCACGACGACGAAGATGATGAGGACGGCGGCGGCGGCAGCAAAAATTTCTTTGTAATTATTTCCTTTTTTCGCGAGGCGCACAAATTCCAAATAAGCCCGTAACGGCCTATAATTACATTATTAAGTCAGTTATGTCTTTGTAATCAATAAGTCTTTTCTTTTATTTCTTTTATTTCATCCCAAACATATTTACGGCCTCCTCCGTATAATTTATACCCATCTCTTATTAACTAGATTAAATACGTCATCTCATCTCAACATCATCCTTTGTCTCAATACCACCAAGGTTCAGCGCGATTTATACGCGCATCGAAAAACCGTATTATAATAATTTATATGTGGAGCTCTCGCGCATCCTTGACATTTACCGCGAAACGGTAATTAATATTTTAATTTTTTGTAATTTATAAATTATATTTAGATGGCAGCAGCAGCGGCGACTCAAGAATATTCAATTTTCTCACTCTTTCAAATGATCCAACTGACGATAAAATTCGCCGTGACTCGATCGTATGCATAACACAACTACTATCGCGCAATTATGCCACGGTTTTTTATATTTAAATTTTATTTATTTACTTTTTTTTTCTTCTAAAATTAATTAACGAGATGTGCATGTCACGGATGCAAATTGCAAAAAATCTAATTTATTCGATGCGCATCGCTCTTTTATATATGTATAACAGTTATTAACGAGACATGCATCAACATTTTCAATAAATTTCAACACAAATTTTACAATTTTCAAACAGGTACAAAATTAGTTAAAGTTCTTTAAAATGATGTTCAAATATCGAAAATTAAAGATCTAATTGATCAGTAATTTCGAATTATTATTAAACAATTATTTTGACAAAAAAATATAATTTAAAAATTTTCAAATACATACAAAAATTACTAAAATTGATGTGGAAATAACGTAAATTGAGAATTGAATTGATCAGTAACTTTTAATTATAATTAAACACTTTTTTGACAAAAAAAAATAAAAAAACAATAAAAAAAGGTAAAATTTATTTGAAAATTTCTAAATTTTTAAACACATACAAAAAAACAGTTAAAAATGATGTTGAAATAATGAAAATTAAGGATCGAATTGATCAGTAACTTCTAATTATTATTATATACGATTTTTGATAAAAAAAAATATCAAAAAAATTATAAAAAAAATTGTAAAATTTATTTGAAAATTTTTAAATTTTCAAACTTCAAACAAAATTTCTTAAAAATGAAGTTGAAATAACGAAAATTAAAGATCGAATTGATCAGTAATTTCTAATTATTATTAAACACTTTTTTGACAAAAAATATCAAAAAATTACAAAGAAAATGTAAAATTTATTTGAAAATTTCTAAATTTTCTAACTTCAAACAAAATTTCTTAAAAATGAAGTTGAAATAACAAAAATTAAAGATCGAATTGATCAGTAACTTCTAGTTATTATTATATACGATTTTTGATACAAAAAAATATCAAAAAATTATAAAAAAAATGTAAAATTTATATGAAAATTTCTAAATTTTCAAACACATACAAAAATGACTAAAGTTGATGTTGAAATAACGAAAATTAAGGATCAAATTGATCAGTAACTTCTAATTATTATTAAACATCACTATAAAATTATATTGAAATATTGTAAATAAAATAGATTATTTGTTTTTAACTAATATATAAATGTTTTTGAAAAGTTTAATAAGAAATAAAGTAAAATTTAGTCGAAAATTGATCAATAAATTCATTACTTTAAATTCACTCACATTTTTCTATCGTGAAATTTATCTTGTAATCCTATTTTGACCTGAAATTGAATAAAAATTCATGAATTTAATTAACATTTTATAATTATTCAATTCAATTGAAGAAGAAGAAAAAACTGATCTAATTATATATTAAATTTTAAAGAAGTGATTAATTAACTGCACGTTTTTGATTTAATGCGGTGTCAATTACTGAAATAATTCTTGCTGAGATTTTGGCGTTAATTTGAATTTATGTTAAATTAACGTTAAAGTTTCATCATTTTTTTTTATTATTATTTCTCATTTTAGATTTATCTCGTTATGAATTTTTAATGGGCTAGAGATAATAAATATTCCCATAATGGAAATGGTTCGAAATCGTTTTACGCTCCTAATTGGGCCATTAATTTATGACTTTATTTCGATTATTAATGTTGCATCCATTATGGTTTATTGCCGATTGCGAAATACACTCATCATCTCTTCGTTTCCATCATTACAAATATATTCACATCATCATCAAGTTGATGATGAATTTTATTGTGGTGAGATGTATAAAGACTGGATGGATGAAGATGGATATATTATTATTATTATTATGGGAAGAAGTGTGGGCTTCGTCCCAAACGGAGACAAAACATAATTTAATTAAGTTTAATTTTATTCAGTCGAATAAATTTCACCATTTACATAACACTTGCGCCGCTTCGTGCATGTTTCGCGGTACAAACACATACAGACACACATGGAGGCATTTTCATAATCGCGGAGGAAATTTACTGTTCGTCTGTGTTTTTCTTTTTCTTTTCTTTTTATTTTCTGCACACGGCAACATTTCATCACCCACCCGACGTGTTTAAACTGCATTTGGAGCCCATTTAATTAAGCGAATGCTAAAACTCTGGCTACAAACAGAAAATACTCATAGTCTCTGTCTTTCACACACACACACGACTCCAACAAATGCATAGACATTTCATACAAGTTGCGAGTGATTAACGACGAAGAATTCTCGTGGATTAGGCTATCTGTTATGCGCGCAGCAGTGTCTTCACATTTTTAGTGAATTACTCGAAAAGTACAAAAAAGGAATATTAGATATTGAAGCTGAATACATGAAGAATAAAATGGGTATGGTGATATAGTTGTATCTGCAGGCGTTTGGCTTCAAGGAACGAAAAATTAACACCTCAGTGTCTTTACGTAAATTACGTAAATTACTCGAAAAGTATAAATCGTAGAAAGACAATTAAAAATGGAAATGTAAGCTGAATTTTTGAGGAATGAAAAGGTTGTAGTGTTATCTTTGTATCTGCAAGCGTTTGGCTGTAATTTGCGTGACAAATATGAAAGAACGAAAAACATACCCTGAAAAAGCAGTGTCTTCACATTTTCATAAATTACTCGAAAAGTATAAATCGTAGAAAGACAATTAAAAATGGAAATGTAAGCTGAATATATGAGGATTAAAAGGTTTGTAGTATAATCTTTGTATCTTTGGGCATATGGCTGTAATTTGCGTATCAAAAATGAATGAACGAAAAACGAACCTTTAAAATATAGCGTCTTTGCATTTTCTTAAATTAATCGAAAAGTATAAATCGTAGAAAGACAATTAAAAATGGAAATGTAAGCTGAATATATGAGGAATAAAAGGTTTATAGTATAATCTTTGTATCTTTGGGCATTTGGCTGTAATTTGCGTATCAAAAATGAAAGAACGAAAAATGAATTTTTAAAAAGTAGTGTCTTTGCATTTTCTTAAATTAATCGAAAAGTATAAATCGTAGAAAGACAATTTAAAATGTAAATGTAAGCTGAATATTTGGGGAATGAAAGGTTTATAGTATAATCTTTGTATCTTCGGGAATTTGGCTGTAAATTGCGTATCAAAAAATGAAAGAAGAAAAATGAACATTTTAAAGACAGTGTCTTCACATTTTCGTAAATTAATCGAAAAGTATAAATCGTAGAAAGACAATTATTAAAGGAAATTTAAACTAAATATTTCAGGAATGAAAGGTTTGTGGTATTAAATTTGTAGCTTCAGATCTTTGACTGTAATGTCGGTGTCAAAATGAAAGAAAAATTGACCTCTCAAAAAATTAATTGAACACGTATTTCTTCTTCTCGCCTTTTAAGTGCAGACCTAGGAAGTGCGTTATGTTTTATAGAGTTGTTTGGCCTACGAGATGGGCGAAAGGGCCGATGATTAATGCTGCGCTTTCCTATCTGATACGGTTATAAAAATGTGTTCGCTGTTCGCTCGGGATGTCCAATTTATTTCTGGCTTTGTTCCTTGTCATGTACACGACCGCTAATGTGTGGACAACGAGAACCGACCTCACCCTTTCTCTCACTCTCTATCTCAAGTATACTTCTTTCTTCTTTTCGCTCCGACATCCACGAGACATCTCTTCGGCAACATCTGTCCATCCATCAATAACGCACGCACACGCACTCTTGGGAATGAAAACGAGATGAAGAGAAAGAGTATAACAGAGAGCAAAGAGAGAAAAGAATCCTTCCAGAATCCGTGTATTAAAATTAATACACAATGAGCCATTCGAGCGCCGCAGCCGACAAAGTCGACCGGGTTGATTTACGATCGAATATCCAGGTTACGAGCATTCCCTTTTCGACTTTTTGCACGTCATTACACGTCGCTTTATGGCCCATTGTTAATTAGCGATTTGTAGCTTATGCATTTTTAATCCCCGCTTCTCGGTAAAAATCGCATTCAATACAAATCTCGCGCCGCGCAAGAAATCTGCACCGCTTTTTCGATCACTTCACTATCTATCTACTATATAATATATATATCTTCATCTTTATTCGATGATTCTTCTCCCTTTTTCAACGATTCCAAATAATTGTAAGAAAACAGCGAACGAAGATAGAAAGAAAGAATGAAAGAAAAAAGTGCGCGTTCGTGCAAAACTTTGATCGTGATGGTGATCACATCATTATCCAATCCACTCTTGCCTACACAATTCAACTACACACACACACACAAAACCGTATTTTAACGTTGTTATTATTGGCACACATTCGGCACATCCATCCAACATAATTCCATCATTATTCTGCAATGGTAAATTGACGCCCCAACCGTGATAATACACGTTTTTTTTTTATGATTTACGCAATATCTTTTTTTCCTTCTTTTTTCTCTAACAATCCACCAGCGAAACACGCGTTGGTCTTCCTTTCCCATTTCGAATTGCAACTCTAAAACCAATTATTCACCACAGTCACACTTTGTAATGTAATTACTGAAATGAACAATTAAAAAAAAATAAATTTATAACACAAAATTAATACACAATCAAAATCTAGATCTTAATTATAAAAATTAATTAATTTTTTGCTGGAAATATATGATGAATTTCGAATTTGTCATTAAAATTCTCTATAATTATTTTATCTAAATAACAATAATCAAGTGCATCATCAAATAAAGTTAATAAATTTGTCGTTTCGTTTCGAGAATTTCAATGTTAATATTGTTGGTAATAGTTGAAGAATTAAATTAAATCTTCGATGGAAATTGCAGAATTGATCTGTAATAGTAAATTGACGCCCCAACTGTAATAATACCCGTTTTTTTATAATTTACACAATATCTTTTTTTCCTTCTTTTTTCTCTCACAATCCACCAGCGAAAGACGCGTTGGTCTACCTTTCCCATTTTGAATTGCAACTCTAAAACCAATTATTCACCAAAGTCACACTTTGTAATGTAATTACATAAATGAACAATTAAAAAAAAAAAATTAAATTTATAACACAAAATTAATACACAATCAAAATCTAGATCTTAATTATAAAGATTAATTAATTTTTGCTGGAAATGTATGATGAATTTCGAATTTGTCACTAAAATTCTCTTATAATTATTTTATCTAAATAACAATAATCAAGTGCATCATCAAATAAAGTTAATAAATTTGTCGTTTCGTTTCGAGAATTTCAATGTTAATATTATCGGTAATAGTTGAAGAATTAAATTAAATCTTCGATGGAAATTGCAGAATTGATCTGTAATAGTAAATTGACGCCCCAACCGTGATAATACCCGTTTTTTTTTTATAATTTACACAATATATTTTTTCCTTCCGTTTCTCTCACAATCCACCAGCGAAACGAGGATAGTTTTTTCTTCACCACAGTCACACTTTGTAATGTAATTACATAAATGAACAATTAAAAAAATTAAATTTATACCACAAAATTAATACACAATCAAAATCTAGATCTTAATTATAAAAATTAATTAATTTTTGCTGGAAATGTATGATGAATTTCGAATTTGTCACTAAAATTCTCTATAATTATTTTATTTAAATAACAATATTTGTGCATCATCAAATAAAGTTAATAAATTTGTCGTTTCGTTCGAGAATTTCAATGTTAATATTATGGGTAATAGTTGAAAAATTAAATTAAATCTTCGATGGAAATTGCAGAATTGATATGTAATAGTAAATTGACGCCCCAACCGTGATAATACCCTTTTTTTTATAATTTACACAATACACTTTTTTCCTTCTTTTTTTCTCTCACAATCCACCAGCGAAACACGCGTTGGTCTTCCTTTCCCATTTCGAATTGCAACTCTAAAACCAATTATTCGCCACAGTCACACTTTGTAATGTAATTACTGAAATGAACAATTAAAAAAAATAAATTTATAACACAAAATTAATACGCAATCAAAATCTAGATCCTAATTATAAAGATTAATTAATTTTTGCTGGAAATGTATGATGAATTTCGAATTTGTCACTAAAATTCTGTTATAATTATTTTATTTAAATAACAATAATCAAGTGCATCATCAAATAAAGTTAATAAATTTGTCGTTTCGTTTCGAGAATTTCATGTTAATATTATCAGTAATAATTGAAGAATTTAATTAAATCTTCAATGGAAATTGCAGAATTGATCTGTAATAGTAAATTGACGCCCCAACTGTAATAATACCCGTTTTTTTTTATAATTTACACAATATCTTTTTTTCCTTCTTTTTTCTCTCACAATCCACCAGCGAAACACGCGTTGGTCTTCCTTTCCCATTTCGAATTGCAACTCTAAAACCAATTATTCACCACAGTCACACTTTGTAATGTAATTACATAAATGAACAATTAAAAAAAAATTAAATTTATACCACAAAATTAATACACAATCAAAATATAGATCTTAATTATAAAAATTAATTAATTATTGTTGGAAATGTATGATGAATTTCGAATTTGTCACTAAAATTCTCTATAATTATTTTATCTAAATAACAATAATCAAGTGCATCATCAAATAAAGTTAATAAATTTGTCGTTTCGTTTCGAGAATTTCATATTAATATTATCGGTAATAGTTGAAGAATTTAATTAAATCTTCGATGGAAATTTGCAGAATTGATCTGTAATAGTAAATTGATGCCCCAACCGTGATAATACACGTTTTTTTTTGTAATTTACACAATATATTTTTTCCTTTCATCTCCTTCACAATCCACCAGCGAAACGAGGATAGTTTTCTCGGAACGCAACGCGAAAAATGTAATGTAATTACATAAATGAACAATTAAAAAAAAATTAAATTTATACCACAAAATTAATACACAATCAAAATCTAGATCTTAATTATAAAGATGAATTAATTTTTGCTGGAAATGTATGATGAATTTCGAATTTGTCACTAAAATTCTCTATAATTATTTTATCTAAATAACAATAATCAAGTGCATCATCAAATAAAGTTAATAAATTTGTCGTTTCGTTGCGAGAATTTCAATGTTAATATTATCGGTAATAGTTGAAGAATTAAATTAAACCTTCGATGGAAATTGCAGAATTGATCTGTAATAGTAAATTGACGCCCCAACCGTGATAATACCCGTTTTTTTTTTGTAATTTACACAATATATTTTTTCCTTCCGTTTCTCTCACAATCCACCAGCAAAACGAGGATAGTTTTTTCTTCACCACAGTCACACTTTGTAATGTAATTACTGAAATGAACAATTAAAAAAAAATTAAATTTATAACACAAAATTAATACACAATCAAAATCTAGATCTTAATTATAAAGATTAATTAATTATTGCTGGAAATGTATGATGAATTTCGAATTTGTCACTAAAATTCTCTATAATTATTTTATCTAAATAACAATAATCAAATAAAGTTAATAAATTTGTCGTTTAGTTTCGAGAATTTCAATGTTAATATTATCGGTAATAATTGAAGATTTTAATTAAATCTTCGATGGAAATTGCAGAATTGATCTGATGACTAAGAATGAACTGGATTAATGCAAATCCGTGTTTCCGTCTCGTAGATGCTCCAGTAATCTAATCTTATCACTGTTATTATCAATACATTTTCGAGTAATAAAAAATAAAAACTGTACGCATTTTCTGGGTGTGCGTCCGACGACGATGTTCTGCTGTTTGAAGAAACAAATCGAGACTTTAGAAAGAAGTGAGTTTTGTGTGTTTACGTCGCGCGAAAAAAAAGGGCTAATCTATTCCCGCAGAGGTCGAGCAGAATGTCTACTGTACACTACCGAACGCCGTTCGAAAGAACACGAGATTCTTCCGAGTCGATCGAAGATATACCGGAGACCTGCAGCATTCGCCGGACGACATCCTCGAGGTGGAGATAACGATGCGCAACGAGCTGGGGCAGTGCAGAGCTAAGAACCTCACCAGCTCACTCATCGGGTACATAGATGGCGCCATCGTCGAGCAGGAATCCCTTCTCAACTACAAACCGTAAACTATACAAAAAACATTCGATTTTACTAAATATACAACCGTTTTTTTTTTTTTTTTTATTATGTAGATGGTATTTTGGAAACGTGAGTCGCGAGATGAGCGATGAGATTCTCATGAAGAAGGATGTTGGCACGTTTTTGGTGAGGAAATGCGAGAAGAAGTATCCTTTCGCTTTGTCCGTGAAATCGCTTGAAAACGTTAAGCATTATAGGATATTTCGCGACGATTTGGGTTACTGCATTAGTTCTGGAATCAATTGCTCTACCTTGGAAGAGCTCATCTTTCTATACGAAAGTATGTACAAAAACGAAACTTTAATACATTTCTTTTATTATAAACGTGCTATTCATTGCAGATGACGTTGATGGACTTCTGCAAATCGAACGAATCATCCAGCCATACCCCAAATGATCGTTACTCAATCATCAATTTTGGTCGCTTTGGTTCTAAATTGGTTAATAAAAATGGTTACATAATCAAAAGTTTTCGTTCCTTTTTTAAATTAATTCATTATTTCTATACTGAAATATATAAAAAATGTGTGAAATAAAGTTAAAAATTTGTTACAAGTATGTAAAAATAAAGAAAATACTTTAATTTTACAAAATTAATCCAAAATTCAGTAGCTTTTTGGTCGTAAATGAGCGAATAAAAATTGTTAAATAATCAAAAGTTGAAAATGTGTTACAAGTATGTAGAAAAAAGAAAAGTAGTTTAATTTAGTAAATGTATTGTTTTTTAAATTAATTCATTATTTCTATACTGAAATATATAAAAAATGTGTGAAATAAAGTTAAAAATTTGTTACAAGTATGTAAAAATAAAGAAATTACTTTAATTTTACAAAATTTATCAAAAATTCGGTAGCTTTTTGGTCGTAAATGAGCGAATAAAAATTGTTAAATAATCAAAAGTTGAAAATGTGTTACAAGAATGTAGAGAAAAGAAAAGTAGTTTAATTTTACAAAAAATAATCAGAAATTCAAAAATTTAAAAAAAAAAAATGAAAGTTTACGTTCTTTTTTCAAACTAATTCATGAATTCTATACTTTCTATACTGAAATATATATAAAACAAATTCAGAAAAAGTAAAATAAAGTTAAACATTTGTAACAAGTATGTAGAAAAAATAAAATTAGTTTAATTTTACAAAAATAATCAAAAAATTCAATAGCTTTTTGGTCCTTAATGTGCGAATAAAAATTGTTAAAAAAATCAAAACATTTCGTTGCTTCTTTCAAATTTATACATGAATTCTATAGTTTCTATACTGAAATATATATAAAAAAATTCATAGAATGTGAAATAAAGTTAAAAATTTGTTACAAATATGTAAAAATAAAGAAAATACTTTAATTTTACAAAAATAATCAGAAATTCAAAAATTGTTAAAAAAATTAAAAGTTTACGTTGCTTTTTTCAAACTAATTCATGAATTCTATACTTTCTATACTGAAATATATATATAAAACAAATTCAGAAAAAGTGAAATAAAGTTAAACATTTGTTACAAGTAAGTAGAAAAAAGAAAAGTAGTTTAATTTTACAAAAATAATCAAAAAATTCAATAGATTTTTGGTCCTTAATGTGCGAATAAAAATTGTTAAAAAAATCAAAACATTTCGTTGCTTCTTTCAAATTTATACATGAATTCTATAGTTTCTATACTGAAATATATATTAAAAAAAATTCATAGAATGTGAAATAAAGTTAAAAATTTGTTACAAGTATGTAGAAAAAAGAAAAGTAGTTTAATTTTACAAAAATAATCAAAAAATTCAATAGCTTTTTGGTCTTTAATAGACCAATAAAATTAACATTTTCATATATTAATAAGAAATTAAAATCATTTTTTTATTTGATTGAAAAGTAAAATTTTTATTAATTCATAAAAATAATGAGTATGCATAAATTAATTAATAAAGATGTTAATTATAAATTTCATTCTTTCATTGCGAAAATTGCATCAAATACATTTCATTATAAATTGCAATAAATCAATACTACTTTTCATTCAATTTGAAGTAAATGTATTGTTATGTTATGTATAATTAATATTGTTTATATTATGTTAGCCCTTATTGTTTTATACATGTTTATGTATGTAAGTCATTAAGACTGAGAATATGTAAATCTGCCTAATCACTTAATGATTAGGAAAAGTTAGGATGTTTAGGTAATATAAGGAGATTTAGGACTCCTAAAAAGTCAGTGTCTGAGTCCTAGCTAGTCGCTAATCCGAGATAGTTTTAGTCTTAGTGCAGAGTTCTCACGAATCCTAGTTAGACTCATAAAAACCCTAGCAACAAATCTAGGAACTGGAATCTAGACATAGAAGTTATAACTTCATCTCTAGCATTCCTTAAAAACTCCACTAGAACTCCACAACTACACAACTACGAGATATTCCACAGTGTCCAGAGATATTTGAATCCCGAGACACGACAGTATTGTAAATGAGCACATAATTTAAACAATAAATTCCTAATTATATAAGTTGAAAAATATTCTATAGATTATTGACATTTTTTCAAAATATTTTGATTATTTTGCTGTAATTTGGGTGTCAAAAATAAAAGAACAAAAAACGAACCTTTAAAAAGCGGTGTCTTTGCATTTTCCTAAATTAATCGTAAAGTATAAATCGTAGAAAGACAATTTAAAATGGAAATCTAAGCTGAATATTTGAGGAATGAAAGGTTCGTGGTGTTAAATTTGTAGCTTCAGACGTTTCGCAGTAATTTGGGTGTCAAAATGAAAGAAAAATTGACCCCACAACAAACTAATTGAACACGTATTTCTTCTTCTCGCCTTTTAAGTGCATTTTATCAAAATATTTTGATTATTTTAATGCATTAATTCATATTTTCGTACACATTCATTTATGATTACAAAATTTGTAAGAATTGTATTATTAATGCAGAAAATTAATTAGAAACGTTTTGAATTAGTTCAACATAAATTGAGATTCTAAATGACTTAAACTTGTAATTAATAAATTTTCATTGAAATTTGCAATAATTAATCCAGAATCCATAAAAGAAAACTATTTATAATTATTAATATTTTTGTATAAGTATAAATTTTCATACAGATTGTTTATATTTTGAAACATGATAAATATTTATTAAAGCATATCATATATTTTGATAACGTTTTGTTTATAATCAATTTTCATTGAAATTTGCAAACAAAATAAACAAACTATTTACGATTTGATAATAATTTCGAATACAAATTTTGCAACTACTTTTACTTCTTACTTTTAGTCAAAAATTAATTAAAAGAAAAAAATATACAATTAATAGTTTCAATTGTATATTTTTTTCTTTTAATTTTATTCACATTGATTTCAATAAATTATTAATGCAGAAATTTAATTAGAAACGTTTTGAATTAGTTCAACATAAATTGAGATTCTAAATGACTTAAATTTATAATTAATAACTTTTCATTGAAATTTGCAATAATTAATCCAGACATCATAAAAGAAAATATAATAAGTTCATCATAAATTTTCATACAGATTGTTTATATTTTTAAACAAAGTTTAAATTTGATAATATTTGTGTATTATTGAAATAGATGCGTTTGTGCGAATGGGATTTGACCGGAAAGTTAGATTTTTTGTTGCTGTTGTTGTTGTTGTTGCGGTCGTTGTTGAAGAGCTTAAGAGCGTTTGACATAAATTATTTAGCACAATGGCCATAATTTATATGGAATGCAACAACACAAGTGCACGGCTCGGTTCGATACTGTACATCTACGCACTGCCATAAATAAGCCGAGGCCAGAAGCGGCGGCGGTGGCGGCGGCGGCGGCAGAAGACAAGGAGGAAGAACCAGAAGCGCAAGAGTCTCTAGAAGCAAAGAGCAAGAAGTAGACAAGCGTGTAGCATCGTCGTCGTCGTGGCATAGCCGCCTGTCCGATCAACATTTGGATTAAATGTTAAACTGTAATACATTCTTTTAATTCCGTCGTCGAGCAGTTATGCGGTGCAAAGGGGCTCAACCTTCGAGGAAAATCAAACGAACGGGAGACTTTTTAATTCCTCTTCTGCACCTCCGCTATTGCTTCTGCTTATGCTTCTGCAGATGACAAACGCATGATAGTACTTAGTGTATTCTGCATTTCCATCCGAGCAAAAACGATTTACATTATTTACCATATCGTTTGCAATATTCATAAAACTATCCAGTTACATTCATTACAACCGAGATAACACACTGATTTTGATATTTCATTACAAAACATTTCCTGCACTTCATAAATAATGAAAATTTCACGAAAAACCCAAGTGCTTAAGTATCTATCAAAAGTTTAACTGTAGCTTCAAGTGTTTCATGAAAATTTAACTACAAGTTCGAGTGTGAAAAATTAGTTTAATTTTACAAAAAAATTCAATAGCTTTTTTGGTTAATAGACCAATAATTATAGACCAATAAAATTAATATTTTCATATATTAATAAGAAATTAAAATCATTTTTTTTATTTGATTGAAAAGTAAAATTTTTATTAATTCATAAAAATAATGAATATGCATAATTTAATTAATAAAGATGTTAATTATAAATTTCTTTCTTTCATTCTTTCATTGTGAAAATTGCATCAAATACATTACATTACAAATTGCAATAAATCAATACTACTTTTCATTCAATTTGAAGTAAATGTATTGTTATGTATAATTATTATTGTTTATATTATGTTTTACCAAAAAACCAAAAAACCAAAGTGCTTAAGTATCTATCAAAAATTTAACTGTAGCTTCAAGTGTGTCATGAAAATTTAACTATAGGTTCGAGTGTGCCTTGGAACAAAAGAAAGTGAAAACAAATCATTTTTCAATAATTTATCATTTCCTCTAAACCAGTGATTCCCAAAGTGGTCTATATCAAAATCCCGACGTTCGAAATTCCGACTGTATCGAAATCCCTACTGTATCGAAACACCGACATTCGAAATCCCGACAACCATAATCCGGACTGTATCAAAATCCCGACAGTATCGAAATCCCGACAGTGTCTTTTATTGTAAATGATCGACAAAACAGAACATTAATGAGTTATCTTCGCGGAATAGCTCATAGTGTTTCATTATATTTATTTTATTCATTTATGTATTATAATAAAGATAATTTTAAAAAATTCATCGCTCGAGTTTTTTTTTATTTCTAGAATATAACGGGGGGGAGTTGAGATTATTAATTGTTGTTATTTATTGTATTTGATTTCATTGAATTATTCATAATAATTTATTGTTATTAATATTAAATGATAGTTAAACAATAATAGATGGTGACTACGTTTCGGAATAATTTAAAAATGTTATTGTATACATTATAATAATAAACGACACTGTCGGGATTTCGATATAGTCGGGATTATGGTTGTCGGGATTTCGATATAGACCAGATCTCAACATACACTGAACTTGTAAAAACCTCCACATAATGATATATCATCTTGTTACAAGCATACGCACAGTCTCAGAGCAAAGATCTTAATAATTATAAAGAAAAACCGAAAAACATGGCAAGGGGTCTACGACACAAAAAAAGTTTGAGAACCTCTGCTCTAAACGTTTTTGCACAACAAATATCAAACGATTGTGAAACATGATAAATATTTATTAAAGCATATCACATATTTTGATAACGTTTTGTTCATAATCAATTTTCATTGAAATTTGCAAACAAATTATTTACAATTTGATAATAATTTCGAATACAAACTTTTAGTTCTTACTTTTAATCAAATATTAATTGTAACTATTAAGTTTTGCTTCACATTGATTTCAATATTAATGTTAATTTCAAGCAAAATTGATAATTTAATTTTCATTAGTCTAATTGTTAATAATTATCTTAATTAAATTCTTGAAATTTCTATGGTGTTTCAATGTTGAATTTGCAATTGTGGTGAAGATAATTACAGTTTGAATTTGATAAGATTCGGAGATGTGTATCGAAAGGCTCGTTAGAGGTGGAAGATCGTCCGTTTTGTGTGTGAGTCTTCTTCCACTTCTTCCTTCGGTTTGAGTCGCTGTTGGTTTTCTTGTTTTCCCGTTTTAATTTTACAAAAATAATCAAAAAATTCAATAGCTTTTTGGTCCTTAATAGACCAATAATTATAGACCAATAAAATTAACATTTTCATATATTAATAAGAAATTAAAGTCATTTTTTTATTTGATTGAAAAGTAAAATTTTTATTAATTCATAAAAAATAATGAATATGCATAAATTAATTAATAAAGATGTTAATTATAAATATCTTTTTTTCATTCTTTCATTGTGAAAATTGCATCAAATACATTACATTACAAATTTCAATAAATCAATACTACTTTTCATTCAATTTGAAGTAAATGTATTGTTATGTATAATTATTATTGTTTATATTTTGTTTTATACATGTTTATGTATGTAAGTCATTAAGACTTAGAATATGTAAATCTGCCTAATCACTTAATGATTAGGAAAAGTTAGGATGTTTAGGTAATACAAGGAGATTTAGGACTCCTAAAAAGTCAGTGTCTGAGTCCTAGCTAGTCGCTAATCCAAAATAGTTACTATCCAAACTATTTACAATTTGATAATAATTTCGAATACAAAATTTGCAACTACTTTGACTTCTTACTTTTAGTCAAAAATTAATCCTTTAGAAAATTAAAAGAAAAAAATATACAATTAATAGTTTCAATTGTATATTTTTTTCTTTTAATTTTATTCACATTGATTTCAATAAATTATTGCAAAGTCTAATTGCTAATAATTATCTTAATTAAATTCTTTAATATTTCTATATTTTCTATGGTGTTTAAATGTTTAATTGCAGTGAAGATAATTATAGTTTGAATTTGATAAGATTCCGAGATGTGTATCGAAAGGCTCGTTAGAGGTGGAAGATCGTCCGTTTTGTGTGTGTCTTCTTCTACTTCTTGTACTTCTTCCTACGGTTTGAGTCGCTGTTGGTTTTCTTGTTTTCCCGTTTTCCAACGAGATTTATACAGCGGCGATCGCAGATTAGTCGGTATTTGATCAATGCCCGTGATCTGGAACGTTCAAAAAATAGTTTGCACCGCCGCCGCCGCCGCGCGTTATCTTTTCCCGCCTGCACTCTGCTCTTCGTGTATTCTTCGCATTATCTTGCATTATCGTGTTCCACCTGAGCACGGTAACAAGGCTGTCGTCGTCGTATAGTTGTAGTAGTTTGCGGTGGTGGCTTTAGTAGAAGTAGTAGTTGTAGTAGGTACAGCTCGAAAGGAGTTGAAAAAGTTGAAGCAAAGTTAAAAAAAAGAGAAGAGGAAGCACAAAGAGCGGCGGTCGAACAACAGCTTCTTCGTCCTCTTCATCTCCTTTCTTATCTTAACGGCGAGAAGTTTTTTACTAGTTGCACACCTAGAGAACGCTCTCCATAATGTAATGAGTCAATTATCGAGTGGCCATCTGATACGATGCCAAAGGACACTCGCCACTTTATAATTACTCTCCATACTGCCTGCACTACCTTACCTAACTTACTCTTTGCCAGTTTTCCACCGCTACGATCAAGGAATTTACATAAGGGAGATCGGCGGTGGCTGTTGCGGCGTCGCACGATCCGATCGCTTATCTCTTCTCTCTCCTCCTTACCCCACATCTCCATTTCAAAACATCCTTTATCCCTCTTCATCCTATTAATAATGCATTTATTTTTCTTTTCGATCCGTTCCTTTGGATCTTTCGCCGTTTTCGCAAATAATTAGTCACGCTTTCCATCATCATCGCAATTCGATTCATCCCCGGTCGAAATTAGTTTTCGCTACCGAGTTTTGTTCTAAATACGATACCGGTGGATGGCTTAATGACAGGCCGGATAATTGGCTCTTCGCTACCGGAGAGAGAAAGGATTGAAGATGAGATGCGGATGGATGGATGGAAGGATTATTATCCCCCAAACAAATAAATCATATTTTCATCCAACTTTTATCTTTCTCTCTCTCAATAGCACTCGCACACAAACTTCATTTCATCTCAACATCTCTTTGTTCCAAGGCACACTGAATACAGCGTAATTGTAAATCCTTTATGTAAATGGAACTAAATCTTCGTTTTGTAGAAAAGTTTAAATTTGAAAATCGTATATTTTGTAAAGTCGGTTATTGTATCATATCAAAAAATTGGTTCTCTTTTTATGCGGTTTTTATTTCAAGAAGCATTTTTTTAAATAACTATTTTAGGCTATTTTTGACACGTTTTAACA
Organism: Nicrophorus vespilloides; assembly: GCF_001412225.1. NCBI lineage: Eukaryota > Metazoa > Arthropoda > Insecta > Coleoptera > Silphidae > Nicrophorus > Nicrophorus vespilloides. The sequence continues at coordinate 24,543 of NW_017097942.1, forward strand.
CAAATTGGCAAACCATTTCATCGAAAAAGATGATAATTCTGAACGAGCATTCAGAATTGAATTTTTGGATATAAGGAATTGTACAAACAAAAATAGCAAAGTTTAATCACTGATTATATTGTCAAAGGGAAAAAATCAAGTTGCGAAGTTGAGACTAATTTTACTTGTGAAGAATCATTATCTTCAGGACATAGATCTGATATGCTGACTATCTCTTCTAGTGATG
>NW_017097942.1:24785-29369 GCF_001412225.1 Nicrophorus vespilloides
TTTTTTGTAAAATTTTTCCGTATAAATTTAGAAGGAATATGTTAAGATTATATTTTTCTGAAATTTTATAAACTTGTCTATGATTGTTAACGTTTTTATAAAATTATGAATAACCATTTCAGAAAGAATATAGTAAGACTAATTATTTTTTCTGAAATTTAATAAACCATTTTTTATGCAATTTTCGGTATATTGTAACTCATTGATTTAGTTTTATGCGGTTTTAAAAAAATTATGGAACGCATCCTTTATTTTTATACGTGTGTCTAGTCCTTTTTTGTGCGATTTATTTTTATGCGTTTTTCTGTGGAACGTATCTACCGCATAAAAAGAGAACCAAGTGTATATAAACGGAGTACCCCAATTCTAGTTTGATTTCTCTAAATAAAATAATAATTAAAAGTGATTAACAAAGATATTTAGATCAATAAATATCATAGATTTTAATGAAATAACGTTTATACTAACGTAACTGACTTAGTTATAACTCGTGGTAACTTGCTTAAATCAAAGTAACCAGATGTAACTAAATACTGTCTTACTTGTAATGCGTATGATTACAAGTAAGACTATAACTGTAACAAGTAAAAATACAAGTAATTTGTCTTTTAGTACTTTACGAGTAAATCGGCAAGTAATATCTTTGTACTTACTTTAAAGAAAAATTGTTATAAATTACTTCAAGTCTAATAAATAAATTAGCTATAAACTTGTACAAGTAATTGTAAATTATTTCTATAAATTATGTTTTGATTAAAATACAATTCTCTTACAAAAAATCTATTAATCAAAAATTAATGTTTCGTTAAATTTTGTAATAATTTTCTATACAATAACTTTAGGAACTCTGAGAATTATGAAATACACTCGGTCCTCTTTTTATGTGGTTTTTATTTCAAGAAGCATTTTTTTAAATAACTATTTTAGGCTATTTTGACACGTTTTGACACAAATTTGCAAACCATTTCATCGAAAAAGATGATAATTCTGAACGAGCATTCAAGTTTCAACGCGAGCTTCAGAATTGCATTTTTGGATATCAGGAATTGTACAAAAAAAAAATAACAAAAACAAAAATAGCTAAACATTTCAGAAAGAAATAAGATAGTAAGACTAATTATTTTTCTCAAATTTAATAAACCCATTTTTATGCGATTTTCGGTATAATGTAACTCATTGATTTAGTTTTATGCGGTTTTAAAAAAATTATGGAACGTATCCGTATATTTTTATTATACGTGTGTCTAGTCCTTTTTTGTGCAATTTATTTATAAAAAGAGAACCAAGTGAACTATCTTTAATTCACTTTTGTTATAGTTTTATGTAATATTCAAGAAATTTAACCGGTTTCGTAGAAAAGTTGTTTACTAATTAAATTATCCTGTAACGATTAGAATTTACCTAATATTCGTACAATCAGATTACGTTTTATCAATTTAAATCATTCAACTTCATATATTGTCTCGTTTATAATTATATGGAGATTATTTTAGCTAAATAATTCTCACTAATTATTAATTAATTTCAAATATATTAGTTTTATGACGATTAATTAAAAAAAAAGACAAATTTCTTGTAGTCTTTTAAGTGTAAGAAATACTAGAGTTCTGCAAATAACAATAATAATGCTTATGGATAATAAGAAATAGAAAAGCTTCTGTATTTATTGGGAAGAGGCCATAAGAGGTTCTTAATAATGGTAATAAATTTATTATTTCTTGGAGGCATTATGAAATGCTATAGGCCTAAGATGCTTAATTTATTGGACACGTTAATATTCATAAACGAACGAAACGCAAATAATAAACGTTTGTAAACATCCAAACGATTCAAAAATGATCTTATCTACATATTTATTTTGTGATATTATTTAGTTTACTAACATTTCATGTGATTTTCTTGTTATTTGAAGATCATAAATGAGAGAATTTTTCTAAATATTTCAATGAAATTTTACAGATATTTTGTTGAAAATTATGCATTTACAAATGAGAATAATTGCTTCATAAATAATATGGATTTAGGATACGTTTTTTAGCTTCGTGATGTGCATTTAATGGTAGATCATTATTGGATCATGTTGGATTTGCGAATTCCAATTACATATATACACATTCCCGTTTCATTCCGATGTGCATAAATCCGACTTGCACATCGTCTTGTGTGTGATCGCGGATCTCTTCGAAGTTCAAACTAATTGTCAAGGTCGACTCTGTAAATGCACACACAGGTTCAAATCACGAGTTTACCCTATTTAGATCAATCTTAAACGCCGTGACATCCGTGCGACCCGATAACACACGACCGCACCGCAACAACAAGTACAATGACTTTATCACACAGAAATTCCCATTTGGGCCGAAGGAAAAGTTGCTTCCACACTGCAAATACACAATGAAGAGAATTTCTAAACTACTAAATCTATAGCAAATACATTAACAGTAACCTTTGTGTATAATTTAAAAAAAAAAATTAAGTATTTTTTGTTGGCATTATAGTAATTGCTTCATTGTGTTGATGAGTAATCAATGCATGGATGAAAAATTTAAAGGTTTATTATTTGTTCGAATTATCAAGCAACGAAATTGTTATCTAATCGGTCCATGTTTTGCGATTTCGTTTCATTCGTCGAGTATACTTATAAGTGCGAGATGGGTTCGTGCTGTTCGAAAAGAGATGTAGAAATCGAAGCGTTACCTATGTTGAATCAGCAATGTGAATAAGGATCAAAGTCGTCTAATGAAATGATTGATTTTGTTTCGGTTTTTCGTAGGTAATTTCATAGCGACCCACGATTTCACTCCTGACAGTAAAAACGATTTGGAATTGAGGAAGGGCGACATAGTTCAGTTTATCGACGACGATTTTCAGGCGTCGTGGCGAAGGGCCACAAAGAACGGGGAGATTGGTTACGTGCCGACGTGCTATTTAGCGCAGGAATCGAGTCTTGAGAGCGAACCGTGAGTATAACAATCGTTGTTGAATTGTTGTTGAATTGTTGTTAAATTGCGCAGTTGGTATATGCCGGATCTGAATCAGATATCTGCTGAGCAGTTGCTTCTTCAGAAGAACAACTCGAACGGAGCTTTCCTTGTGAGGAGAAGGTTGGAGACGGAAGACACGGCGTACGCTCTTTCGCTGCGCGATGACGATGATGAGGATACGCCAAAGGTGAAGCACTACAAGATCTTCCACGAGAACGACATGTACTTCGTTTCGCCCAAAATCGAGAAGTTCACGCTGCAAGAGCTCATCAAGTTGTATCACATAGGTAAGGTATTGAAGCGTCCGCATGTTCGCGCTCACTAAATCTTACTTGTTCAAGAGGACGTTAAGAATATCCTGATATTGAAGCTGCTGAAGCCGTGCTGGCGCGAGGAACCGCATCTGACCGATCTATCCGGGAAGTTCGTGAAAGACTGGGAGATCGATAGGAAAAATGTTAAGATCGTCAAGGCGATCGGTAAGGGACAAGGCGGAGACATCTTCTTAGGCAATTGGAAGAAGAGGAAGATTGCAGTCAAGATTCTGCACGGACACTTCGACAAGCAAGAGTTCACCAATGAAGTGGAGATCATGAAGAAGCAGACGCACAAGAACATCGTCTCGCTGTACGGGATTTGCACGAAGAAACATCCGTTCCAGATCATGATGGAGTACATGGAGTATGGGAGTCTTCAGGACTACTTGACGAATCCACCTAAAGGTATTACATCGCCGAACGTGTTTCAACTGCACTACATGATCTGTCAGATAGCCTCCGGCATGGAATACCTCGCCGGCAATGGGATTATCCATCGGGATTTAGCAACGCGCAACGTCCTCATCGGTCCACATCTGCTCACGAAAATCTCTGATTTTGGTCTGTCGCGCTACTTGGAGAGCAAAGAGATCTACCAGAGTCAGATGAACAGCAAATTACCGATCATGTGGTTGGCGCCGGAAAGCTTCGAAGGCTTATTCTCGACGAAGAGCGACGTCTGGACCTTCGGTCACGTCGTCATGGAGATGTTCAATGAATGCAAGAGGCCGTACGACGAAAGTCAACCTCTCAACCAGCAGCAACTCAAAAATCTTATCCAAAGTGGATACAAGATGCCCAAACCCGCACGAATGCCCGACTCCACTTACAGAATACTCCTAACCTGTTGGGAACTTAAGCCCGAGGATCGACCATCCTTCACAGATCTCCTAAATTCCTTCAGCGGTCATGATACTTACAGCGATCTTACAAAAAATTAACAACTGTTCCAATTTATACGCAAATAAACTTTTTTAACCATTACCCCAAAATATTATTGCGTAAGTCGATATTATTATTCTGAATTCATGAAACAATCAATGTAAATTTTAAATAAACATTATTCAAATTGCTCTTACATCAAAAAGTCCCAATTTTAAAGTAATTATATCAAACATGAAGCAACATCATGTTTCCAAAACCTGAAGGGGAGAAAGTTTTCAATTAATTTTTTGTTTGTTCCAATTTAAGAATTTTATTTTGTTTGTCTATTACTATTTGTTACTATTTTCATGTAACTTTTTTTTTTATAAATATGTAAATGCAAATTAATTCAATAAATA
>NW_017097943.1:0-29218 GCF_001412225.1 Nicrophorus vespilloides
TATCTCAGCTTGGTTTAATTATTGATTCAAGTTGGCACATTAGTGGTAAAAATATGCTGAATATGGAAGTTATTCGTTAGTATAAATTTATTTTCATTGTTTTAGAACGGTAAACGTTTCATCGTTCTTAAATTAATGATACATTAATTAAAACACGTTTGTATTTGTTATTTCATTTATTTACATTATAAATCATATACGGATAAAGACAGGATCAAAACACAGTAAAGGATCGTAAATGGCCAGAGATTGCTCATATATACTTTAGAACAGCGTTTGCTAAGTTTTTTGACATAAACTCACTGTTACCATGATTTTTTCCATAAAATAAGATTTTGATAAACATGAAATGTTGCATAAATCTAAATATTGCAAAAAAGTAGAATCAGAAAAACAAAAATTGCAAATATATACTTTGTGAATCACCAAAATTCCTTCATGCATCAGCGATTGGCAACTGCTGGTTTAGAACATATATTATTTTATGTAATGATCTGTAATAGACAATTATGAACAAGTATAGATTCTAAGAATTTCAATATTAAACATTATTTTCAAATAATTGTTGATAATAGAATTGTCGCAACGTTATTTAATTATAATACTTGCCTACTGAAAATAAAAATGTAAATGTAGATTTAGTGCTTTTAAAAATTTTGATTATTGAATAATTTTCAAGTTTAGGTTTTAAGTATTATTCAGTTTTTGTGTATAATTAGTAGATATTACTGAATAAAATTAGGCTTATAAATAAATTTATTTATAAATCAATCTATCATTTTTCATAAATATGAAATTTACAAATTGGTTAATAAGAGAGAAAAAAAAAGGACAATTAAACAGACATAATAAAGAGATTATACAGCAACCACACTTCATGTATAAAATAAATATTTATGTACATACAAACATTGATTAGATTAGTTGTCTCTAAATCTATTGGGTAAGTCTTGCGGTTTGAATCTTTTTACTGTATGCATCTGATGTTAGCTTGCTTGTGGATGTCAATATTTGTATAGAACCATTGGCTTAATTAATAACATATTTAGTTGATATTCTTAAATACTTTAGAAAATTGTTTATTTTTATCTCTTCTAAAATATATGGTTTTACGGGTAAGCAAAATATTAATTCTAATATATTTCATAGTAAGGTACTTACAATTATTGGAAAATATTATTTTTCTTTATAAATTTCAAGAAAACAAGTATAATCATATATGATTATTTTTACTAAAAATTAATTAATATGCTACTATTTTTTTTTTAATTATTTATTATTACAAAATACGTTAATGTAAGTAAATATTATGTAATATATGTAGAAATATCATTTTAAAGTTATACATTTAAATATATAAAAAATAGAAATAGCAAGAAGGATAAAGATTACGAAGACTTATCGAAATAATGATAACACATCCTTCCTCACTGCAACTCTTTTTTTTTATTTTCCTCGAGAGGTTTCAGTCGTCCCTTCGTCATGCATACATTATTTCCAATCGAATATCTTCTTCTATTCATCCTTGGATCAAGTAAGTCCTCTGCAAAGTCCAGGACTCTTTATGTTTGTAGCTCATTCTCATTTTACCCCATTCATCAAATACCTCACAAGCTTTTCATCGCACCTACACTTAAACCTAGCTAATAGTAGTCGAGGTCGCACTTCCACGGAACATAGATAGATGGATTGCCTCTAGTTAGCTAGGATTTACTACCTTCTGTCCTCAACAGACACTGATGCACTCACCTCCCTCTCAATAAATCTCGCATTGCATTGTAAGAGATACTTACTTATTTAAATTAGTTCTTAATGATTGCAAAACAATTGTAATTGTAAATCTCAATATCATAAAATACTTCAGTTTATCATATGTTATTGGTATTTTATTAAAAAATTGGCATTAACAGTATAATTTAAATACATAAAAACTTCATCTTTATATAAAAAAAAGTAAGTGAAACATTGTACGTCTCAGTATCTTCTTATACTGTAGTTTGTATGTTATAATCTTCCCTGTGGCTAATTGTTTGTTCAATACCCATTAAACTTGCATCGTTTCGCTGTTGGAGTTTATAAGACGTCGTGAAAGTTTTTCACGAAAGTAGAGAAAGGAAAATGAAAAACGCAACCACGTGAAAACCACCGACCGTTCTCGCTTATAAAACGGAACGCGAATTTAGCTAAGTATCTAAAATGTAGCGCTTCCTCTGTTTACCCTCAGACTCATTCTGCTTTTTAAACCGCAGCTTCCTAATTAACCTTTTCACGTGCGATTATATTTTAACGAGCTTCGTGTGTACATTTTACACTCGAAAACATGCCTTTGTCCATGACAAATTAACTGTATTTTAGAATGAAACCAAGTACTTTAAAGTATGTAATTTATTATTTCAAAGACAGAATTTAAGTATATTTTCAGTATATTTGTAAATAAATCTTTGTTCTTCAAAATTTCATAATTATTTTTACATAAATGTATAAAAAAAACACACCTCCTTTTTGGTTATTGCATTTAATTCTTCTTTAATTGTTCTTATTTTAGTGGAAATTTACAAAAGAATAGCTCGAACATAAATCCAAAATTATAATAAAATACCTCGGTTTTCGAACTAAATAACACGAAATTTTACTTTTAATTCTTTTAAAAATAATTGCTTTTATTTGCTTTTTATTATATTAAAGACAGCAACTCTAAAATATGTCATGTTTTTGAAATCTTTAAAACTTGTATTTATTTTTATACTAATCTTTACTAAACGGGTCTTCGATCCGTTTCTAGAAATTTGTTAATTATTATTACTAATTTTTAAGTTTGTTCTATATAGATTCAGGCTTGGTTTTTACTTAAAAATTGAAAAAATCTAAATTTATTATTATTGCAATTGAATGAATTGTGCTTTATAACAAAAATTTTAAGTAAGTAATTCCAAAATGTGCCATATTTGAAGACGTCTTTATTTATTTTAATTACTATTTCCATTCAAATGTTCCAAATTAATTTGATGCACGTGTTACAAGAAAATTTGCATATTTAATTATCAATTACGTAGTCAGCTTGACGAAGGCAAACTGTGTTTTGGGGAGAACAATTTTCGGGACTAATTTCCAAAACACTCCGCAGACCCAGTTTTGAAGATTCCGAGCACTGTGCATAAACACCGATTGGTTTTAAGCAATTTCATGAGCATCCTCGTATTTTTGAGGTTGCGAAGCTGTTTCCATGGCTTCCATCTCCTTATACGCATATCATGTTTATTGACAAACCATTTTAAGTGGAAACGCGCTTTCCCATCTCCTTGAAATGAGGATGAAACGAAGTAGAAACAACAAGCAAGAAGCATCAAAAGCAGTTCAATAGGAATGACGATCATTAAACAATGAATTCACTTTCCGTCTTCAATGCATACAGAAAAGATACGACTTCTTTTACGAAATGCGTACATTGATTTTTACATCCAATTTCGAATATATTATAGATGCTTTTTAAATCTCTAGTTTGTAAATGTGCTGTTGTGTTTACATCTTTATTTGAATCGTAATAATATATGCACCACGAGGGAATTTTGCAAGCGACGACCACTTCAATTAATAGTAATCAGCTTCTCGACTTGCTTCTCCTACCCTCAAGGTTCTCAGCAGCTTAATGGATTGGGCCTGACACCACTGTCATTAACAAGTATAGATCCGAGATACAGTTTATTTTTGCAACCAAATCTGTTTAAATGTACCACTTCTCATCAGATGATCATTTTCAGATGAATAATTTAATTATAAATAAATAACTGAAAATTCTACAGAAAAACGTTAGCCTTTTGATAAAAATGATAAATTCTTTTTCTAAATTACGTTTACAAAAACTTCAGTAATAGAAAAATTAAGGAAATTCAACAATTAAATTTAAATCTATAATTAAAATTTACTTTTTAGAATAAAGTAAGTGAATGTATTTATAAAGTATTTGATAACGTTTCTTAATATTACAGTGAGAAGGTATGCTAGAAGCGTTAACGTTTAAATGCGTGGAAGTAGTCAAGTGAGTCATCTCGTAAGCGCACTAATTTTGAGTCTTGTACTGCCGTCTCGCGTGCATTTTGCATTAGAGAATTACTTAATGAGATGGAAACTTTCCCAGACTATACTGGATATACGTATAGTGTAGTCTGGAGGTTGTTTTCGTTATTTAGAATTAGGATGGAAACATTGAAACACCAGCAGAATGATTGTGATTTGGCGAGAACTGTGAGGGTTAGAGCAATTTGCGATTCACTAAATAGATTGCGTCAGTCAACATATGGAGAAACCCTAGATCAATTAGTAAAGGGATTATTACATAATAAATGGAAAATTCATAATAATAATTTGTCAGTTTATTTGTAAAATTTTTAAACTTGTTTTAATTTATATATAAATTTTAATTATTTTTTTGTCCATCATTTTTAAGCTTTTATATTTACAGTATGCAATATTTTATTACCATAACATCACATAAAATAATAGTTTTTATTATTTTTAATATACATTAATATTTTTTACTGCTGTTTTCTAATTTATATTCAGAAAATATATAAAATATTTAAAGCATTTTTTTTAATATGTGAATTCTCGGTAAAGTTGATTTAATATCAGTATTTCGATCGTTAAGTTGTGAGTATTGCAATTAAATATGAATTGACTGCATTTCGGTATTTCATAAATCTATTAATTATTAATTGTTTGATGATTTTAACAGTTGCAATAAATTTCAAATATTTGTACTCTATGCAAATCTATTTACTAATCAAATTACAATGTACATGAACATTGAAATTTGATTAGTAAATATTTTTGAAAATAACGTAATTTAAATATTTGTTACAAAAACATATATATTTTTACAACTTTGCAAGTATAATTATTTTTTTTATTTAAAAAGTAATTAATTTTACAACTTAATATTTAATTATTAATCATACTTGTTACATTATATAATAATTTATGTTACAAAAAGGAAAAGTTGAGCAAAATAAAATTTCATTGATTTTTATCAATAATAATCTTTATTAGTCACAATTGTAACCAAAAGGCTATCAACCTAAGTCTTTCCACCCTGATTTTTATCATAAAGCTAATATAATTTGGATTTTTATAATATATAAGATAATAAGAAAACAGCAATAAACTTAGGGTTTGAGAAAATTCGTTACACCGTCGTCTATGACAGATACTCACTGTATGAATCAATATAGTTGATCAAAGTGTACATATAATTGATTAAAACGTACTAATATTTAGGAAGTGGTATAGCTTGAGTAACTTTACTTAGTTTGTCTATAATTATTGCATTGAATAACAATAAAAAGCAGAATTAGTCTAAGTATTTTGTTTGTTGAAAAATAAGGAATATTTACACGAAGCCTGGACAATTTCTAATTACATTTGTGTAAATGTATTTCTTGTTTTTCAGTACTGAATGTTTGGAAGCCTTTTGATCTCGTTTGAATTGTAGCTAAAGTAAATGTGTGTGCAACTGACTGACATCGTCCGGGTAGCATAAAAGTGTTTCGTCCTGGAAGTGTCCTCCGGGTGTTTGGCGTTGCAGAGATGTTAATCATCAAAGGTAAACACTAAATCGATTGTGATCCCATGATTGGACGACCCAAAGGACCGGATCCACAAATCCGTTATTATCAAACGTCCATATTAATTGTTCACGACGAGAGGAGGACACGTCCTTTTTTTTCCTCCTCCACCTCTTGTTTCCTTTCCACCACCGACGAATTTTAATTATCTGCGCGCGCGGTGAACGTCACACTTCAATTAATCCTGTTCCACCATCGATTAGCCACACTGTCCTGGATAACTTGAAGAAATTTTCGCCTCAAACAAATTTATTATATATATAAAACAAAACGCGATGACGAAAACGCGAACGACGTGAAACGCGAAGAAGAAAAGATAAAATATGTCTATGTATATGTAAAGAAAAAAAAAGTTATATAAAAAAACGTGCCCCTACTTGGCACAGATGAATATAACATTTTTCGACAAAAAAAAAACACAGAAATGTATGGTATTAGGTATGCAGCAGGCTTCTTATATATAAAAAAAATGGAAGATGAGCGAGATGATTTATTTTGCTGTTTGGAGATTTTATTATAGAATTGAAAATCACATTATTTCAGTTGGGGCGCCGAGCGAGAAGAAGGAAAGGCCTCAATCGAAAATAATCATGGGTTTATTATTCTTTATGAGAAGGGGATGGTCTAAGGTGGATGTTGGGTTTCATTTCCTTCCAGTTTTCTCTTCTTCTATTTTTTTTGGTTGCTTTAAGGAAAAAGTCGTAAACTGAGATTTAAGGGACAGGGAAAAAGGGAAGACTGCTGCACCATGGGGCCGTTGTCATTGAAGGCGATTTCATGTGGAATCGATAAATGTTTTGCATCGGGTTCTCTGTATTGAAATTTATGAATTACATATAAAATGCAGGTCGCTTCCGGCTGGGAATCACCAACTGCCGCTGTTCGGTAAATAATTGAGGCTGCTGCATCATGACACGAGGGGCTCCCACAGGATGCAATGCGACTTGAAAACCTATCCTAATGGATACAAGCGTATACATTTATTTCTATAATTAGGGATATCAATTTTATTCTTGCTTTTTTTTTTATACAAGCATGTCAGTATTATAAGTCCAGAAATAACAGTACAATTTTATCAAACCAATTTTCTAATACGTTATCATATCTTTTACAAAATTTTAATAGAAAAATAGTTGTAAATTGAGTTGATTATAATTAATTTTGCTTTCTACGTTCTGGGAAAAATAATTACTTTTTAAATAGAACAATTGATTGCGTATTATGGTTCAAAGATTATACTTTATTCATCTAAAAATCTTCCCATAAATTTGGGGTACGTCTTATTTTATATTAATTTTACTATTGTCTTTTACATGAAAAAATAACTGTGTATTAGATGTACCAAAAACATCTTAAGGTACTATTGAAATTGGTGTTTTTCAATACGAGTTTTTCTGATAAATCATATATATACAAATATAATAGTTTTAATACGACAATACCGCGGAATATTTGAAACGGGACTAATCGAGCAACTAGGTCAGAAATAAAAAATTGAGGAACTAAATACATACAAAAATAAAGGATTTACGTTCGTTTATGTATAAAAAGAGAATTTTTGGAATTTATTTTGCTCAATTAAAAGCGGGACTGATGGAAGCCGGACTATGCGAGGTATTGTTGTATTTCAATTTTGTTTTTTGATCTATATATAAATAACTATTAATTATGCTTATTTATTATCACTTTATTTGTAAACAATTTTATTAATATTTTTACATTATGCAAAACAAATTAATAGTAGCTGTTATATAACATGTAATACATTGCTGTTTTTATATTTTATTATGTATCGTGACCAAAAGTTTAAGCAAGTTCTCGGGAAACACGTATATTCGCAAGATTTTATGTAACTTCGCACGGTAATTTAGATTCAATCATGATGTATGTTTATATTTTTATTATATACAGAAAAATATATTATTTATTGCTAGAAAAAAAGTATTAACAAACTATCAACATTAAATATATTAGATATGTCTCAAGAATATACTTTTGATGTCCAATAATGATATATAATAAGAATAACTGTGAGGAATATTGTAAATATAAACAACAACAATATTTAATAAAAAAAAATAGATTTTACTATATATTGTATTAAAATTGTAAATGAATAATTAATGAACTTATAAAAAATGACAGGAAACATTTATTATCAACTTGTAACAATTATTTTAAATAGAAAAAAAAGTTCGGTAAGAAAGTTTGAAAGACTGGAATGACAGAATGAGAGTGATTAGAAAAGTTTCTGTTCTGCTTTTCTTCGCAAAACTACAATAAAGAAACTCAATCCATTCGCAATGTGCACACATAGATAATTTATTAACTTTACTATTTAAACATCTACAAATACTGTCAATCAAACTTAATACTAATTAATTATTATGTACAATTTAGTGTTTTAAGTTTTGCTAATTGATGATAATTAATTTTACAAAAATCATTCTAAAATTAAGAATAATATTTATAATTATTCAATTATTTTGATACGACACGAAAATAGAAGAAACATTTTTATTAAATATACATTGAAATGTCTGACAATATATATAATAAAAATATTTAGAAAGAAATTATCTGCAAATATTTGCTACGTTTTTGGAAGAGAAAATACAAATTTACTTTCCGAACAACCCAACATTTTAAAAATACTACAATATTACTTTAGAAAGTGTAAAATATGATATAATTTTTTATGGATATTTCCTGATTATTTTATTTTACAAATATAATTTATAATATAATTGATTTAAGTAACTGATGTTAATTTCATTATTGTGAGGTTGAAATTAAATATTTTTCTTTATTATATTTCTGATAATATTTTGTTTTACTCTATACAGTAATGCAGTGTATCGATTTTATCACTATCCATTATTAAATTTGCAAACTTAATACAATTTTCATTCTGTATTAAGTTACAAAGTTAATTGAAAACGAAACCATTTTATTGAATGCAATGTAACATAAACTTAATCGATTTTTATTATATTATCACATCACATCTTCTTACATGATCCATGATTGAAAACACGAATCACGTGATTATTTACTTAAGCTATTCACATAAAAATATTTGTCTCTCTAATAACATCAAATCCACTCGAAAACAAGTGATGTATTATTCTCCAGAAATATTCATCACGTGCATGCTTTTCATTTCATATCTGTTTCATTTCATTTGTATCTTTCAAATTTATTAAAGCTTGGAATCGTTAAACAAGGCCCGCGTTCCACCTGAAACATTACAGAGTGTCAAAATAAAAAACCTAAACAAAGTGATTGAGGAACACGAAACGCTGCGTTTCAAATTAATGTGCTTGTCAAGGAAAAGTGCTTTATCCTTTATGCGCGCATTTACAGCACGTTTTGAAGCGCAGTGGATTTATTTTACTGAAATTGATTAACCTTTAAACATTCGTTAGCGACGAAGTAATTTGCAGTATGGCTAGGAAAATTGATTTAAAATTGTTTAATCTACAAAATCTAACAAAATACAGTTAATAGTACAAAAAAAGTAGTCTCAAATCTTAGCAGTTTTTCTTTTTATTTATGATTTGTAAAACATTATATTACGAAAATCATTTCATTTTTATACTAATTTTTATCTCCATGATCAAGAATTTACGTGTTAAAATATATATGTTAAGGCTAGACAAATAAATATTTTATTAATACATATAAAAATTGTAATACACAAAACTTTAATAAATTATTCATCCTTGTTTTGTTAATAAATATTGATATTAGGATTTTTTTGTTCTCAGGAAAGAGAACAATTCAATCTAATATTAATTAATTTACAGCTATTAATGATCATAAGATATTTTAATACAAAAAACATTATTATATTCAATTTGACGAGTGTTTGTCAATAATAATTTTCTTAGCAATTATGTATTAATTAAATATTAATACATGTAAGATAGAAAAAACTTTAATGTGCTCGATCTAAGAAGTTTTTGCCGGCATTTACTAATTCATATGTAACTCACGTGCATTCTTAATTGGAGATAATTCTAAAGTACTGAAAGGCGGAATATTAAATGTTTAAACAGTTTGTAGGTAAAACTGGATGTGTTTCCTCTTGAATCTTTCACAAGACCATATTAATCGAGCAAAGGAAAATGAGCACATGTTGTAACTTCGCTCCGTCATTGAATAACTAATGTTGTTGTTGAAGCTTCCTCGCTTCTAATGCGAAACGACAATAGCCTAAGAACAAATCCTTCGCAATTTCAAACAACAAAGAGATACATTTGTTGACTATTAATATAGCCCCAGGGATGTGTTTGGATAGAGAGGCTGCACACATCCAGGAGTTGCTTCGTGCTATGTTTTTCTCCTTTAACCATCGATTTAAAATTCTATATAGTTTCGTAATAGATTAAATATTGGCTCACCCTTATTTGAGTAACTCAATGTATAACAATCGCTGGGTTTGGATAAACCTAAGAAATAGGGAGGGCCTTTTGCTCGTAGAGCCGTGAGTCCGATTAAAAGTTGAGGCTTATAGAGAGGACGGCCACCTGAGACCAACCCGAGAGTAATTACAATTTGTTTTCACTTCCTTCTCCTTCTCATTTTTTATTTCTCGTTCCTACCTTCCTTCCTGGCTGGCTGCATCGTCGTCCTTCAGCGTTTCCTCTAACCTCGTTAATATAAATTATATCCTTTGATCAACACGAACAGCGAAACAGAAAAATAAATAAAATAAACTCTAAGCACCTGAGCATTTCTTTGTACAATCGATAAAACACTATAATTATAATTTTTGTACATTATTTATATTTATTTCTAAATACATGTTATCGCCTAATACAATAATCAAATTCTTTTGAAGCATGTTTTGGTTTTGTTTCGTAGTTGTAATTAGAATAAATTATTTTTAGATTATCACAATATTTCTAATCATTATAAATTAAGTATTATTTGCTTCTTTATCATTTTAATTCGGAATATTATCTTATGAAACCTTCTGAAAATCAATAAACACTTAAAAGGAAATTGGCCAATTTTCTGCAGAACACTGATTTTCTGCAAGTAATGGCTTCTCAGAAATATTTTCTTTGCAAAATAATAAAAAAAAAGTCAAGAGAGTTTTATCATATCCGCATTTAAATTTTATAGAAATTACCTAAAATTATAGTTATTAAAATAAACTAGAATTTTAATACTGACGATTTTGATCATTTATGTAATTCCTTCTCGTTATTTATAGTCTATTTTATTATAAAAACATTCAGTAAATGATTTAATGGTTGACAACTTAATTGTTGTTGTTGAATCTCAATAGTAAATTCAGTGACTTATAACGCTTTAGTCGCTAAGTTGTTAAATATTGATAAATACGTTTGTAACACAAACTTTGTGTGTCTTTCTACCCTATTGTTGTATCGGTTCTTTATCTATTCCTTCACTGTTTCCATTTGAAGATTCTTTACTTTAAAAATAACAGATTTTCCATATATAACTTGATTTATGAAACCGGATATTTAATTGAAAATATTTTGATTTATTATATAACTTAACACGTTATGCATGAAAAGTTAATTTAGTCAAGACTCTGGGTATATTGAATTTTATCAGGTTATATTTGGTACACAATCCCTTTTCTTTATGAGCCTCAGCAACTTCCTTGCTTTTCGAAAAAAATAAAATATGTCGAAAATATTCATTTTTTACTGAATTGACTTGAATTGAACTGAATTACTTGAACAACTACAAACAAAATAACTTCTGAAGTAATCTAAAAATGAACTTTATCAAATGTTAAAAGAAAAAAAATCAGAACATTGACAAAACTTTTTGTGAAAACTGAATTTACTTACTTTTCGATTCACTAGAATAATAGAATATTTAAAGGAAAAAAAAAACAATTTTTAGCATGCACTCTATTAATTGCTTGAATAAATTGTGCAATTTGTTTTCGGATTTTTTCGATTGCAATTTTTTTTTGTTTGTCATGTCAGTGTTCGCTCGAGCACGGACATTTATTTAAATTTACATACTGTAATTACTTAACACCAATCTGTTTTAAAACCAGTTTGGTATAAACATTGACAGTATAATCGATTGTTTTCATATATATATATATTTTTTTATAAATTTATAGTGAAATGGGTGCAGTTTTTCCCTCATACATATTGATGACGAGCGATTTAATATGTAATATTTAAATAATGGCACAAAATCCATTTACCGAATATAGGAAGAGAATACATATATTTGCATCATTCAATGTGATATGTCGTATTAACTCATTGTTTTTTGTTTCAGTTTTAATTTAATATCTGAATATGATATCCATATATGAGAGTGGAAGGTAAGTCTTTAATTGTAATACAACTGGTAATTTTACAAAGTACAAAGAAATGAACAATAAAATCTAAATGATTCATAAAACAATATTACAAGGGTTGATGGCAGTTATCAACATTCATCACTATCATTAATAAGTTTCAATCTTTTATTTGAAACCGTGTAAAAGCTGTATTCTGCTGTATCTACCCATGCAAAACATCGATATAAATATATGTCAGTTGTACCAACTATTATTTTAAATTTTGTAAGATTTAAAACGCTATACAAGACATTACATTTGGGATGTTACATTTCATGTACATAGTTCATTGACAAGTACTTTCTTGACTACTTTCATCTATATCATATACATAGGGTGACCAATAGCCGAATGGTTAAATCGCCCTACCCACGTGCCAGTGGGCACAGGTTCAAATCCTGGTCAAGCCAGGCCATTTCTGAGCCGTCTCGGTACTTGCAATAGGGTCATCGTTCATCACAGATGTACAGTGGAATGAGGTTCAGCATATGGACCTTCAGCCAAGTTGATAGACAATAGCAGTGTTGAGGATAGCAGCAGATTCGCAGTGAAAGGAAATAGTGGAATCGCAGAGCATCAATATACTACTGAAGCCAAACTACAAATTAAAATAAAAAAAATAATAAATCATCATAATCGTAGTAACTATCCCCCGGAAAGATTACCTACCTAATGTCAACCGCGATCCTAAATTTACTGTTCACATTGATGAACAGATTATGAATAAAATTACACGACATAAAACAATATATCATATACATTTTACAAATTAATAATGCTAATCATTCTTACAATTAGGTTTAATGCTGTGAATGCAAAATTATTTTCTTAATTTTTAAGTTATGAAACTGAATATAATTGTTATTTATGTATACACTTGGCAATAGTGGTTTAATTCTCTATTCATTAATATAAAAGCTGTGACCTGATTCGTATAATTGTATTGAATACATCGGAGCTTATAGGTTGTTCGGCTTAGGA
Source organism: Nicrophorus vespilloides (assembly GCF_001412225.1). Lineage (NCBI taxonomy): Eukaryota > Metazoa > Arthropoda > Insecta > Coleoptera > Silphidae > Nicrophorus > Nicrophorus vespilloides. The sequence continues at coordinate 12,949 of NW_017097943.1, forward strand.
ATTCTCCTAAATGGTAAGATTAGTTCATAGAAACAAGCTGAACGCAGTCTGCTTCGACCTTTCATGTCTAGCCAAACCGCATCCCTCAGTTCAAGTTCAATACGTTCAATACTATCAAACTTCCTTATACCGCATAATAGTTGCATAAGATCCTTTTCCAAATAAAAAATATGTCATTAAAATACAATAAATAAGTAATCAAACTTATATGAAGGCTGGTCACGATTTATTAAATAATAAGTTGGATAAAAAGATATATCTAAAATATTAATTTAAAAAAAAAATTGTAAATTAGGATTTAGTTAATCTTTTTTTGTAATTTCTTTATTTTTTATTCGAATTTAATCTGTATGATAAAAAAATATCCAATAAAGTTTTCTTGAACCTTTATAAAATGGATTTGTTTAGAAATGAGAGAAGTTTATACAGTGGAACCTCGCTTAACGAGAATAATGCGTTTCAAAATGTCCGGATTTTTACTCGTATAGTGAAACAATATTTTTACAATTTACAATTCATTTTGCTCGTTAAGCGAAATGCTCGTTAAGCGAGGATCCACTGTATATTTATGAGACACATTTGAAATACTTTATTTGAAAATAATTTTATACACTTTTACATAATATAAAAATGGCATAAATACAAATTATCACTTTATAAGCTAATAAAGTGAATTTGTCTTCAGTTTGGTGTATATATTTGGTATTTGTTGGTTTACCTTTCAATTAAAAAGGGTGATGAAAATCAATCATGAAATATCTATTTCACGTGCATGTTCGAATATTATATTAAAAATAATGTTTTTGTGTTTGTATTCAGCTGTGACCTTTCGTTACGAATTATAATTGGATTTGATTGCATAGGAGTATTGCAGTATATTGGAATCTCCGCGTGCTCAGAAATGTGTGCAAACATTGATTTAAGTGCGCACTTCCAAAAATGCTGCAATAGGTTCGCGTTTTGTTGAGCTCCGCATTTGAGTGATTTTTAATTGAAAATTTTCGCATCAAGTTCATTAATTAAACGACACACGTCGGGATTAATGCAAACGGAAAGGTCATTACAAGTTACTTGATTGACGTCAGTCCGTATGTCCTGGTTGTGACACAAAACGCCCGACAGTTATAATAGAGACTCCATTAAAACTATATGCAAAGGCATGTAGCTTGCAGCCGGTGTCACGTAACCAATCGATAGATAATCTATTCAAATTCATTGAATCGATATGTTCATTGTATTAGTAGTACCAAATACTTTTGGAACAAGTTGATAAACTCTCGTATTTTTTTTTGAGGAGGCAACGAAATGGTTAAAATTATATAAATATAATGACTTGCCCGGGTTAATTGGATCCACTGGAAGAATAATTAATTGGAAATTTTAACGAAGTCGGGCGAGGATTTGTGTTAAACGACGTCGACGTTGAAATATGTGTCATAAACAGTTTGATAGAAATATTTCACGACGGAGGGGAAATATTCAGATGTATGCAAATCGCTCATAGTTCAATGTTCTAGTGAACGAGTATCGACGAAAACAAGTTTCTATAGAAAAATTTACACGTCAATTTCCTGTATACAAAAAATATAACAACATTTATGTAGAAAATATTTGTCAAAAGAACTTTGTTTATTGCAAATATGTTACGCATTTCTTCGTTCTTGTATCGATTTCTACAGCGTATCGCGGTTACGTAATTCTTTATAAATGGCGAATAATATTTCTTTAGGATAATCCTAAATTGATTTCTTTTACATCCACGTCTTTCCCAACCCTCATGTATTTACATCATAAAAAAATATTTACGTTGCTTGCAAACGTTTGATCCTTCTTCCACATACGGTTTTAATTATATATTTTAAATACTTTACTTGTGTAATTTAGTTAAATTACATTAATTTATTATTTAATTTATAGGGTTTAAAATTTTAAAAAAATCTCTAATATTTCATTAAATTATTATTTTTTTACATAAATTTGTTTTTTCTTTAGTCAGTCAATTAAATCTATTTATGTGCGGCTTAGACACCCTCGATTAGTTGCAAGCATTCCGGGAATTGATTACCCGGACTATGTGAGGTATTGTGATTTACAGAAGTCGTTTTTTTATATTAAAAAGTTTGTTATTTTTTTTTTATTTTAATGCAATTAGATATTGTTAATTTATTTTTCTATCATAATTGTTTTTTCTTTCTTTTGAAAATCTATATTTCAAGAAAATTTTGTCATTTTTATACATTATCATGTAACAACTTTATAACGCAGCATTAGTTACATAAAAATCTCGATGTAAAAGCTTCGTTTTACACACATTTCGTTATTTTATAGACCATAAAAAAAGTTTTTATTATATATTGCTTTAGAAAATATTATATCAATCTTAATGTATTGACAATATTATAACATATATAATAACACATTTGATAGTTATTGTATTTCACCAATTGAAAAACGAAATGTCTATTCGTTAATTGAAATTATGTTCGAAAACAGAGACTATTTTAAATAAAAATTAGTTGGTTTTTAATACTTAAAACATGCTTTGATAATTCAGTATTAACAATATGTATCTTTAATAAATCTAAATGTTGATGATCTTTTTTGCAATTGAAATTATGTAATTTATAATTATTTTATATTGCAGTATTCTTAAAAATTGCCAAATATTTAAAATCAAAGACAACTTTAAATATAAATGCATTATTCTTATGAAATGAAGAGGATTTGTCAATGCGGCCTTTACACTAATTAGAAAACCGATTGTCTTTTTGTGAACCAAAATTACGTTCATATGTAAATATGAGTTAGTTTACACAATCCGTTCCACCCGGACTGTTTGAAACCGTATTAGGAACTAAATACATACAAAGAGAATTTTTTTTTAATTTTGTGTATTTATTTATTTTTTAGAATTTGTTTGTATTTTGCTCAAATTTAATCTACTTTGTTTTTAAAACCTGATTGATCGAAACCGGATTATTCGAAGTATTGCTATAAGTAAAAGAGCTAAAATTTCGAAATTTATTTATAATATATGATAGAAACCGTACGAAATACTTAGCTGTATGTATTTCAAAATACCAGCTAAGAATATAAATTACATGTCTAGATATTTCGCTGAATTTAAGTCTTCATTAACGATATCTTTCGCATCTCCTAACAATCTGTTCCGTTTGAAATGTAATATTCGTCATTCTCTCAATTCCGCAGGGAATACACTCCATTTTAATTATGAATTTATTATTTGATGATTTCACGTTCTTCGAATTTAATACACAATATTTAATTAACAATTAAAATAACATTTTTTATAATTAATTAATTAAATTATATATATTTTAAATGAATAATTGCTATTATTTATTATTTAAATTAAAGATTTGAACCAATTTTTTTTTTAAATGTTACAAAAATTCAAACGAGGAATTAATTAGATAAATGTATGTTGATTTATATTTTCAAAACATTTTAACCCAAGGATTAGCAACCCTTTTGGAGATATAAAACTTGTTAAACAAACATTTATGGAGACGCACGCAATGATTCTTTGAGATCGAAATAATGGTTTGCTTTTTTTTTTCAAAAAAATACGAATAAAAATAAATATTCATCAAATTATTGTATACATATGTATTTCAGTTAATTAAAAATATATATTTTATTTACAACCGAATGATTGAAATATGCATATTTGATTTTAATATAAATTTTTATTTATTTATTCATGGAAACATAAAATAATTGCTTTTTACATCACTTACATTTTATGCAATTTTAAAAACTTAAAATATTTTTTCTTCGTAAAAATCGGACGAAAATTCAGGTATTATTTTTCTATAAAGTGATGTTCATTAGTTTATTAATTATGATAATTTGAAGTTTAATTTTGTTTCAATCAATAATTAATTATATATAAGTTTAAATGTGTATCAGATTATTTATCGTTAATCATTCATATTAATATAATATCAAATACGTCTGCAAATCGAATTGAAAGTCATTATATTTCAAAACACAAGTTTAAATATAGACCACAAGAGACATACAATAAAGTGAAAGAAAAAAATGAATGGATATGTAGCTAAAATATGGACAAGTCACATTTACGTTTTCCATTTGTTTGTTCGTATTGGAATGAAAAGGTATGGAGTGATTTCAATTAAAACGAATCCGAGGAAAATCGATGGTGCAACAAGAACATGCCCGTTACGTTTCGGGATTTAATAATTGTATTCCGGCAAGTCTTGCTACAAAATGTAGTTTTGCAAATGGATTTAATTTGTAGTCCCCGAACTTATTTTCACTAGAGTTTTGAATACACAGAGTTCTGCTCGACATGTTCTGGAGTTTGTGAATTTCATGAAGAGGAAATCGCTTTATTGTAAATATAAATTACACGCTGATTTAATACAAGTTTTCGAAATAAAAATGAGTACATTTTTGAATGGTACAAAAAATGTTTTACTTATAATTTTTAAATTCTAATTTTAAATTCATGGTTATTTTATTGTACTGGGAAATATAAATTTTGTTTGTGAAGAGGATTTATTAAATTGACAAGTTTTACCTATACTGTTTTCTTTTTTTGTAATTTATAGTTATTTTGTTTCTGTATTATTACAAATTTTGTAAATAAAAGTTTTGTTTGTACATCAAAATGCTCGGAAACAGAGTGAATTTTCATTAAAATCCCAGAGTTTTAATTAAAACTCTGTAAATTGTTGTTTTTATAAGTATTTTATCGAAAAACCAACATTTATTTTCTTTAAATTATTGTATTATTAAATAAATTAACTTAGAAGTGAATTAGTTTAAAGATTTTTGTATGTCATAGTTTAAATGTATTTTTTTGGTATTGAAAAGGATGGGATAGTAAATTAATCAATTTGCAGGACATAAAGTTTTTCATTTGCTTCGACTCTTTTCGACCTTTTTTTATCCTCTGGAATGAAACTTCTCGCATTAAACTTAATTTGCCGATTTATTGCCAGCAACTTTTCTAACATTTCATTGCTTACTTTGGAAATAAAGTGTCGCTTCTGCAATAATTGATTTCAGTATTTCAAATATATATAAAAAAAAAGTTTATAACCATTAAAACTTTATAATCATATCGATTCTGGTCTCTATTCCAAATCGTAAAAAATATTACATTTTTTATTACATTGAAGAATTTTTTTCAATTTTAATATTTATCTCAATATTATTTTTTCATATTTCTTCTTCCTTTCACCACCCTTCTCATTTAGCTTGTGCCGCGCACAATTTCGTCAGTTTCCGCCGCGTGCTCAGTAGGGACTAAATGTAACATATAACATACGGTAGTAATATAAACAATTTTCAAACCGGGACTCTGCGGTTCTGTACAATTGAACTAGGCTGAGTCTAGGAAATGATGATGGTGTTTTTTTCATATTTAACTGTTTTAGTATAAATTATGTACACATTTTATACAAAAATGTATAAGGTTTTCTTTACTATAGTAAAAAAAGGATAAGATTTGAATTGGTTTTAAACAATTTTTAGTTCCTAAAATAAAAACCTCAAAATACATTAATTTTACAATTTATTAGAATAATTTATTTAAAAGTATTATAATGATGTAATACTTTTAAATAAAATAATCTAATAAATTGTAAAATTAATGTATTTTTTTTTGTATTAGAAAGAGATAAAGAAAACCTTTCTTATTTTACAGGTATATAAGTTTTGTAAATATAAGGATTCTTATAGCAGAAGGCTTACTGTTTCATCAGTATAGGTCTATTTTCTAGGTCCTATTTCCAGCACCCATATATGTCCAACTAGGAAAGATTTTCCTTATCTTGCGAACTTTACTCGAGAGAAAACAATTTACAGTAATATCAGCACTTTTATTGGTTAAAGTTCTAGTTTAATCAACATTTAGTTGCACTTTGCGAAACTCATTACATAATAATATAATTTTGTTATATAATATAACAACTTAAATAAATGATCTACATGTTTATTACTAATTATAAATACTTTCCTATGTAAAATTTAGTTTTTATTACACATTTTAATAAAATTCATGGAGACGGAATAAAACTATTTGAATATTTTGTTATATTGTGCTTTAGTCAAATAAGTTAAGAACAAAGTGATTATTATATAAATTCCTAATTATACCTTTAGGATAAATACTTAAATTTTATCAAAATAAAGATTTTACTAAAAAATCATAAATGGTATCCAACTAGAGTTAATACACAAATATTCATAAGTTATTACAAGACAGTAAGAATATAACATAAAATATCAGTAGGAAGTATCAGTAAGTAAGAAATGCAAATATTTTTTGTTTGCATATTTATGAAGAACAATATCAATTAATTATGTTACATCATATTAGGGTTGTAAAATGAGATTGGTTTTGCTTTTATAGCTATGAACGAAATTGGATGATTGGCGAAATGTGCGCTGAAAGAACGTGCAGTCGATCAAGTGAAGACGAAAACAACATTCATTCATAGTATTATGAAATATGATATTTTTAGTTTGCTGTTGGTAGAAAATAATACTAATAGTTCAAATAAAATATATTACTTTTAAAATTATATCATATCATAGTTATATCATATTAAAATTAAATAATCTTTAAAATAATTTCATTCAGTCTTTTATATAATTATTTTTTTCAATTTTCTTATACAGGACTTGATTAGAATATGAATATTTAATATTTTTATTATCAAAATATGCTACTTCATATAATTATAATTGAAATATTTAATTGATTAAAACCAATGCATAGACAGAAATATCTCGTATCTATAATAATCATTATAGTCCTGTATATATTTTTATTTATATCAAGAAATTATAATAGGAGAAGAAATTGGTTTTATACATTTTTTTATGAGTTTATTTTGTATACATTTTGTTTTTCGGTTTGTCCGGTTTTAAACAGTTTGGTATATTAGTTATATTTAAAACATGTGGATGTGCAGGGTAATAAAAAAATAAATAATTCAAATTTAATAATTACGTAATGCTATGTTAGAAGATGAATTTGTTTAAGAAATTATATTATACGTGAATTTTAAATTTTCATTGAAGATATGGTAAACATCTAATAAACGTAAAAGAGTATTTTAATTGAGTTAATTTCTAAATGGAGACGAGACCGGATGTGACATGGAACCGTTGAAAGGAGCCGAACATTTCTGGTAGAGCGATTCCGTTGGATCCACGACTGCCAACTTCCAAAGATTATAAAAGATCGTTGCGGGAAACTTCTGTTCCTGCTCCTGGTTTTATTAATAGTAAAGTTAATTGCATCTAATTATAACTTCCGCCTTGCATCAAATGAGTTTATTAATTGTTTGCTCAATTATAAGTTATATACTTTTTTCACCTTAGGAAAGTATAGTTAAAAAACAGAAAATACGTTTTGTTTATAATTAATTATGTATTAATTTTTAACAATATTTATATTGGTTTTAAAAAGATTTTTTTTATAAATTGGTATATCTTCAAGCTGTTTTCAATAATAAGGTCATACCTCGGTTAAAGTTAAGTTTTAATATAACGAAGTCCGAAATTTTAAGGAAAAATATTATACTAGAAGAAGAAAATAGCATCCAAATAATATATGTTTTGAAAATGACATTGAACAAAAATTGTAACGAAATTGAAGAAATTCCTGCTGAAGAAAAGTTCACAATTCAAGATTCAAAAAGGTGCTTAAATAACATTGAAAACGTTTTATTTTTTGTAGTAAACTTTTCTATGTTCGGACAATACTTTTCTTTTTCTTTATGAAGGAACGTAAGTACTAAAGTATTTTCACCTCTGAAAACGAAGTTTAGCGCAGTAATTTTGTAAAACATATTCTATTTGTTATTGCCAACTCGTTACAAAATATTTATTAACATATATTTTGGATATAATTTTAGTAGGAAATGTATAAAGTATGAAATTGGTTTTACAAAATATTTCACAAATGTTTGTACAATAAAGCATACGTTCTTTTTAAAATCATTTTGTTGGCAATTATTTCTGTATCAATTTTGTACGACATTTATATAGGCATCGATTTTTAAACAGGGGTGTGTTGTATAATGTTTACTTGGTCAATTCCTGGACGGATACAAGCTTTCAATCGAAATTAATTGGAAGTTGACATTGCGTTCGAAACCTTCAAGTCCCAGGCTGCGTGGGTTTCGGTCTCTCAATTAAAGTTGAATCAGCAAAGGGACAGCAGGAAAGAACAACATGGAATTAACCTGGAATCATTCCCTTTTCGGGTCGTTCCGAAGATCCCTTAATGAGCAATTAGAATAGCAGCGAGAAGGGCAATCTGCTGCTTGGAAGAACTGTCTACGATACCTTTTTTTTGTTCCATATTGTGGAGGAGCCACGAAGACGGTATGCGTATATCGATTGGCAGGGTGCATTGTACTTGATATCAAACCGACCCTATCTTTTTCAGACCTCCTCTCCCCCTCATTCAACCTAGTTACACAATGATTTATCTGTTGTTTCCATTTTCTTTCTTCCTGTCCCTTAGCGCTCTTCTCGCCGACCACTTGGCACACTTTGAAGCATCTTCGTCTCACTAGTTTGTTTGTTACCAGATCCCTTCGCACATATCCTCACACACTGATATTCCATATCAAACAGGATACGAGTAGTGCGGTCGAGTATCCCAAATTGGACTAACTAAACACAATATTTTAATAAAAAGAGGAATATTGATAAAAATTAATATTTCAGAACAAAATTATAAAATTGATTTTTCCGAATACAACAATCGAAGCAACGTTTCTTTCCCAGGATGGACCATAAGTTATCAGTCTTCTAGAGCAATGGTCCCCAACCAAAAAGTCCTTGTAGAGGTCCGCGGGATTTAAAATTTTGAGTTTACTGGTCCTCAAGATTCAATATTTGGAGTTTAGTAGTCCGTGAGGTCAATAACGTTGGGGACCGCAGTTGTAGAGTACAATTTAAGCAAATCTACGTATCTTTATATTCACTTGAACACACTGGATTGAAGTGGTATATTTCATATAATGAATAGACATGATTCTTTCTTAATATTATTTAGAATTTTTTGTTTTTTTTCTTCAATATTTGATTATTAGTTTTGGATTTAAAGAAACTAATTGTTATTATAATTGCAATATAGACATGACCCAAATTAAGCATTTTTTACACAAAATTGAAAATATTTCACCTAATTTACATAAAGATAATCTATTTTGATTTCTGCAATATTCCGGACTGGATGGAATAGAACTAATAGAAGAATAATACGTAAACCGCACAAATGGAGACTGGTATAAAGATCTTGTTCTGTCATTTACAAACTGGGCTCTAGTGAATTTGAAGTGATTGAAGTCGTAATATGCGAAATATTGCTAAATTCTCTATATAGGTCAAGTTATTGTAGTGGTCCACCTATCCAAATTCTACTATATTCAATTATTTGGACGTATGCATAGACATGGAGTAAAAACATATTTTAAATGCAATTATAAAACTTTTCCGCTGCACCGATTTAATCCGAAAACTTCCCGATCGAAGCTCTTTGATTATATTCCATTCCGTTTTACTCGGATTTTCCCTCTTAACCATTGCGCGATATATTGCTTTATTTTGCCGCTGCAACTAAATAAAACCCGAAGAATTTGATCAGCATATCTCCCCACTTACATAACAATACATCAAAGAATCTCAAAACAGATGACCTCCGATATTTGGATGTTTCTTTATTATCTTAAAATTTAAATCATTTATAAAAGGAAATATGAAATGTCCTGCTATTAAATATTTACATAATAGAACATAATTGAACGAAGATTTTTTTTAGTATATGATATTAATTCATATAGACATCAAGACATCAAACATTAAAATACCCGATATTTCTTTTTGGATTATTTTTGTTTTTATATGAATTGGATATAACGCAATCTCATAGTGCGGTTCTGCTAATAAACCGGAATAATCAAGGAATGAAATATATACGAAAATAAAGCACACCGAAAAGAAGAGAAAACGATAATTTATTTACAAAACACATTTTCGTATACTAATATTTCATAAATTATCTGAATTAAAATTTTCAAACCGGACTGATCGAAGCCGCATTATGTCAAATATTATTGTCAACGTTGTTTTCCTCCAAAATACATTAAAAATGCAATCGTTTGTATATAAAAAATCACTAATTTATATGTCAAACCATCAAAGAATCCAAATAGTTAATTCAATATTATATGATTTTAATACATATATTGAATACATTTCTTATATAACCATGTATATTTCAATATTGGTTTAAAAATAAAATAATTTAAAATAAAAAAACTGTATATTTTATAAACTTTGTTTGAAAAATATAACTAATAAATATTTATAAACAGCTCCGCCTTTTGTAGGTGTGCAGGTTATTCACCCCTAAAAAGGGGCGACACTTTGATTGATTATATGTATAAAAACATTTATTTTTATGGCACCATTTAGGGAATCCTGAAAATATATACACAATATACGTATTCATTTGTACATATATCACTAGGGTTGCACGCAACTGCTATTTTGACTATATTATAGTATTTTTGTGTATTAAAATTAATTGGATTAAGGAATAATTTCTTTGTATTCAATTAATATACAATTGTCATTAATGGAACAGAAATGTATTTAATAATTAAGTTCATTATTTAACTATTCTAAAAATTATGTTGGATTACAAAAATATACTAAAAAAATTTAAAAACAGAATAAGAAAAAACTAATCAAATTTGTACAAAAAAAAAACATTTAATTTGTTGTTAAATCGGACTGTATACTTATTTTTTGGAAATTCTACAATTTATAATTGAAAAAATTGTGTTATTACATGAGATCAAGAAAACATCAATGAAAATCATAAAATAATATTCAAAAATAATAAAGAAATGATTTCTAATTTAACTAAATTAATAAAGAAAAGAAAACATTTTCTAGAACCAAAAACTTAAAAACACAAATTCATTAAACTTTGATTATGGAAACTGTTTGCGGACGAGCGGCGGACATATCCGCCAAATCCTTTATACAGAAGTTCTAGTTAATTGTATGCGTGGTGCAGTCCTCGAAGTTTCTTCATTTCCAGGCGGAACCATCATTATTTTTTATTAAGCTTTGGCGTTAGTTTTGCAGAGGCGGCACTCATGTTACCAAAATACGCCACGCAAATAAAAGTTGAAATGCGACCTTGACAAATCTCCGTCCACAAAGGGTTAAATGATATAACAGGATTGAATAAATATTAATGTACTCAATATATTTTTATTTCAAATAATGTAAATTGTAGTATATTTTAATTTACATGAAAGCAACTGCAAGTGTATCAGGATTTAATGTAAAATAAATGCTATTATACAGGTAAATCTATCCTTTGAAGCGAATGCAAAATGGTATTCCATTCTGAGGATTATCTACGAAAAAATGCGAGAGAGGGATGATTCCTGCTGATAGAATTCGCTTTTAATTGAAGTGAAATCAGAGTTCACGGATGGAATTACGTGTAGATACACATATGGCACAACAGAACACCCCTGTCGCAATTAGAACTCGCATCCAGCTTTATCGAGACATGCAAATACGCATCAAAGAACTTCGTACGGCATTTCAGAAATTATTGTCATAATGAAGTTGTTTTTAATGAGTTTGGAATACATGTTTACTTGCAACTGCGGAAAGATAAAGTGTACATGCACAGTTGTTTTAAATGGAAATGCGCGGGGGGTCGAAGTTGCGGGTGTCCATTCTCACGTGGAAACCTTAACAATATTTGTTTACGATGAAAATAAAATGGGGCGAAATGTTGGGTGAAAATACTTACAAATGTGTATGTACATGTATATATGTGTACATGTTGGCAGTGGCAGGGCGGGATATAAAATACTTCCAGACCGGTAGAAGGAATGATGCAAATGCGAGCAAACCCACATGGTTTATTTATTTTGTTTTACTTTTTATTATTAGACACGAAATAGCATAGAGACAATATTTACGTTTCATTATCGAATACTTAGAAATAGGAGAGTACAAAAAAACATGTATTTGGAGGGCATACCCATACTTAAAGGTGAAATTAATAGTTGATAGTAAATGAACAGTTTTATCGTTTTGTAATTATTTATAAATTTCTAAAATTATAAACTATTAAGTTAACAGTAAATTATATATATAAACTTGTAAAAAAATGGTTTTCCTATTAATTCTTTTTTACTTATTTAATTATTTTCAAACAACTCAAATTTATTGAGGATGTTATAAATTACTTGTATATCAAATTCTTTGAAAGTTTTCTATAAATTACAGTGGAACCTCTCTTAACGAGCAAAATGAATTGTAAGAAAAATGAATCGCTTAACGAGCGATGTTTTGCATAATGAGTGACGAGGAAGAGAGAAGTCTCGCATTGTGCACCTGCTACATCAGTTTTAATAGTTATGTACACATATTATGTGTATTTTTTAATATATTAACCATCTTCGATTCTCTTTGTCATCTTTTTTTAAATCGGACTGTACTTTGTAAATATAATTTGTGTTTGCTGTAAAAGCAAATGTAATTATAATATATCAACAAACTATGTACGCTTTTTTATTTAAACAAATATTAAAAGTATAAAGTGACCACCAAGATCCCGAATCGATACAGGTAATATAGACAAATGGAGTCAGGCTTAAACTTACTTCAACTTATGTGAATGCGAAAACAGTTCCTGGTGTTAGTAGTCATTCTAGTTGCATCTTAGTGTTGTTTGTCATCACACAATTTCCAAACTTGTGTTCAGACATGTTATTTGTATTTTTTTGTGCAAAATTTAATAACACTTGCATGTGTCCGAATAAAAAGCCAAAGATATGAAAAGCAGAATCATTAAAAATGGAGACTTATATAAATTATAAAATATAGCAAAACCTCATACAGTGCGGTTTTTATCAGTCCGGATTCGCAATTACCCGATTTTAAATATTTAAAACAAACTTTAAAAAATTATTACACAACATTATTTTTTTATTCATAAACTATGTAATTTATTTGTATGCGGATTTAAAGACCTTGGCAAAACCATCACTTTGGTGAAACCATGACTTTTACGAAATACATATCCCCTTACGAACTCCCGGACTTATGAACAAAATTCTAAAAGCTCTAAACATAATATCATTCAATATTCAAAATAATAGAATTATTAGGCCAAAGTACACTCCCTTGAGGTATAACAGATGAAAGAAATATATTGGTTTCTATATTTTAGTACATGTTTCGAATATCCGCTATATGTTAAGTAATATGTTCTTACAACTAGGAGAAAATGTTATGATTATTAGATACTTTTTTTGTAGAAAGTCTTTTTGTTTTTTTTTTTCATATACAGTGGAATCTCGCTTAACGAGTTTAATCCGTTCCAAAATATGAGCATTAATTAATACATGTTTTACATAAACAGTTCCAATCTATTTACTATAGATTTCTAGTCTTTTAATTATACGACAATAATATTATTTATTTAATATTTATTACTAATTACAAAAAAAAACATAACAATATATAATTATTGTATTAAAATGCAATACGGTTTAAAAAAAATCTTTTAAAAAATAAATGCCTTTATTCACCGTAAAATATAGTTACAACTTGCACGTAACCGTAAATAAACAAATACATTTAAAATATATAAAAAAAATAGGAAACGCATTTGACAACAAATTTTGATACAAATACATCAAATATGATAAAAAATGAATAAAATTGCTCTGTTGGTTTCATTTGGACATATGACACATTCATCGTTTCACCCCCAACTCCAATTTTTATATTTTTCATTGATCCTTACCCAAAAAAAAAAAACAATCACACATTTATGTTTACCCCCTTTTACTGTACTTTTCTCTGTGTTCCATTTCTTCGAGAAACGAATTTATTGGCTGGATACAAATTCAATTTAAAGTTGTTGGGGTATGGGGATTGGAGGAGGTTCCGAGCCTCACAGTATAAAACTCATTACGTTTGTTCGGAACACTTTGCATTAGTAAAATTAAATTTTGCATATGGCATAACAGAGAAATGCGGAAATGTAAGGAGAGAGAGAAAAAAAAGTAAACAGTGAATAGGTATACCGAGTAAATGGAAGAAATTGAAGGCAAGAGGTAATTTCGCATTATAATAAGGCACACATCAATATCGCATCCTGTACTAATTTACAAAATATGTTAATTATGATGAAAACGCGGGATGTGCATTATATTCGAGCGCATAGTTCGTATGAGCTATCGATCGGCTTTCGCAAATTGCCAATTAATATAATTGCCTTCCGGAAAATATATATATATAAAAAAAATGTATATACATGTTTATTTTTCGCATCCCGGAAGAATTTCATTAATAGCAAATAAAATGAAACAATTCTTAATTACCACATTTATTTCAATTTAACTGTATGTTGACATATTACGTAACAAAGATACAAAATTTAATAATGAATTTAGGCTATTGGCCATATTTATTATGCAACAATACCTCGCATAGTGCGGGTAAAAAGCTCCGCCAATATCCCCAACCTTTTTTGTAAACCGGTTTAATCGAGAACATTAAGATTCGAAGGTTTCAAATGGATCTATTGTAAATCTGGATTGAGCCGCACTATGCGAGTTATTGTATTGTATTTACTATTGCAATAGGCAACATAATTCAATAGTAAACTGGTTTATGTATTTATCAAAAAATATTATAAGACCAAATAATTATATTTATTTTAAATATTAATTCTTAATGAATTAAATTATTGATTAAGGACTAATCAAGAACATTAAAACCAACTACAAAAAAGATCATTCATTAATATGAATAAAAAATAATAATTTTGTGTACTATTTTTTCAGAATTTATATTAATTTTTAAATGATTGTTGCAAGTAAATCATTGATAAACTCAGTTTTCATCTTCAGTCCGCATCTTTGATTTATAAATATTTACCACATCGATTTAATAAATAAAAAAATAATTTCAGAAAAAATAGTATTAAAAAATTCTTGAAATATAATATTTCCTGTTATTTACGCACCCCAAAGGCAACATCAATATCAAAATCAAATAAAGTAAATACTATATAAATATTTTCGTATTTACATAATAAATACAAAGTTTCATTATTTTTTTCTTAATATCATTTTTAGATTCTAATTAGGAAACTCAAATAGTCCTATTTATCGTATTTAGTTTAATAAGTTTTAATAATTTTCATAAGAGTATTAAATAAAACAAGTAATTAAACAAATATAAAATCACTTCACCGTGTGTGAATTGGAAAACAGTTCCTATTGTTAGTAGTCATTCAAATTGCATCTTAGTGTTGTTTGTGATCAAAAAATTTCCAAATTTGTGTTCAGACATGTCATTTGTGTTTTTTTGTGCAAAATTTAATAACACTTGCATGTGTTCGAATAAAAAGCCAAAGAATTAAAAGAACCATAGATATGAAAAGCAACATCATTCAAAATCGAGACCAAGTTATACTTTTTTTCCCAGCAAGGAACGCATTATCGCTTTACATTAGTTTATATGGGAAAACGTGTTTCACTATACGAGTAAAAATCCGGAAATTTTGGAACGAATTAAAGTGAGGTTCCACTGTATATACTCAATTATGATAAACTTTCAAATAATGATTCAGAAATGCATTACCTTACCGCGTACATAATCATTCTTATTTTTTATACAAACTAAATCATTATTCAGCGTTAGTTTATAGTAGTGAAACCCGGCGCATCCACCTCAATGATAGACCATAATGTAAATATAAATTACAGTCAAATTGCCCAACTATATAAAATAAGTGAAAATGTTATGTAATAATATAGATTAATTAATATTAGATTATAAAACGTTACTAAAATATTCACTATTGACATAATATTTTTGTATATTTAAAATGTAGTTTTTTTTTCTAATAATTCACAAGTAAATAATTATTATTATATACATGCAACTTCAGTATTTCTAATTAGTATTTAAGCTTATTCTTTTAAATAGTATTTACATAAATACCACATAAATTACTCACAGAAATGTTGATAAAGTTACAGAAATACCTCCTATAGTGCGGATAATAGTGTGGGCAGTTTGAAACCAAACTAATTGAGGAACTAAATACATATAAAAAAACTACTACTACTACTAAATTCTATCTATTACAGCAATACCTCGTATAGTGGCGAAATTTTCAAACCGTACTATATTAAGT